>NC_071092.1:36673597-36823597 GCF_027358695.1 Spea bombifrons | reverse complement strand
AGTTGTACCGTAGTATAGTCTATTACCGTAATATAGCAAAGCCTGAAAAGCCACCCCTCTGCACAGAGTTCCATTACATTATACTTTATCAGCATTCATGTTGGTTGAGGCTAAACGCATGTAATATCCGTGAATATCAAGTCACTTCAGCTGTAGCGGACTGCAGCAGCCAAGCATTAACACAGCAGTATTAGCGAGTGAGTTTGCCTCATTTAGGTGGTTAGGAATATCAATTCGCTGATTATATTCTTGTGTTGCTCTTTAATTCCCTGTAGACAGGTTACTGGCATCCTATTGTGCCAATCTATAAGATCCAAACCTCCTTATCATCACCAGAACAATTTGGGCTCAGGTGTGATGTACGGGGATGCATGCTGCTGCTCAGCTGGGTGCGCACAAAGTAGGTTAGCAATTAATAGCTCCCCCTGCCTTAGACTATTTCCATCCACAGCCAGCTCTTTTGGCAGGGGGATAGGAGAGATCAAGAAGCAGCATGTGGCAGGAGCAGCTCCTCATTAGCGCATTTTCTTGTTGATAAATTTTGCTTCCTGCCTATAAGAAGCGATAACCGGCCGGTCCCTGGAGACCTTGGCTGCAGACACTGCTCGCTTCAACCTCAGGGCAAAGCAGGGAATTTACAATCAGCTCTCCCACCCATCCCCCCACCCAGCATAACAATGAGAGCAGAGCAGCAGCCAGCCAGAGAGATTAATGGCCTTCCCACACAGCCCCTTCCCCTTGTCTTGGCCGGTATCTCCTCTGCAATACTGCAAGATATTATTAGAAATTAACCAGTTTCCTGCCACACACCATATTCCAAACCTGGAAGCCAACGGAATATTCAGACCTTATTTCAGATGTGCAGACGCTGTATGAAACCACGCCTGGACTATATATCTAGAGGTCCAGAATGCATGTATATAATATATATTATATTACACACTTATTTACGCACACAGATATTGCACAAAAGAAAGAAAATTAGGTTGTAGAGACCCTGAGCATTTGACTTTGCATCTTGTGATTGAAATCAAATAACTGATACCACCTGCTAAGCCAGACCATGAATAATGTCAATAACTGTTAAAAAAAAAAGGGTGTCTTCGTGAGAAAAGACGTGTCTGACCCTGTCTGTTGACCTTTGGAACCTACCTTGGTTTATCGACTGCTAATTCAGAGGCTGCCGAGAGTAGTACCCATCCCATTACCTACATTGTCCCCAGGGGTTAGGACAAATGTATGTATCCGCTAACCGTAGAGTCTGAAGGAGAGTTGAAAAGTTCAGCTCCCTAATAAATTTGGGCCTGATTTCCTGAAATAAATCTGATTTAACAATACATTATTCTCACAGAAGAAGCTCGCTGGGGTTTGTCCTTTGTAATGCATAGGGGTATCAGGCAGCATCATTCAACACTCCTACAGACACCAGGGCAAGAGGATATATCAGAAAATGGTGCAACAGCCTTACGTCACTCCATAGCCGCGTCGAGCTGCAGAAGAGGTGCTACAACCTACAGAGAGACACCAAACAGCCAGAGCCGAGGGGTGAAACCCCACCAGAACAAGAGATATGGCAACCATTCATGGTAACTTGAGTTGTGGAGGGTCAAATTAAGCCATACAATAAGACACGCTGAGACTACAGGTCTCCGCAGTGACCCATTAGGTTTGCATTCAGTTTTTCTTAAAATAAAAAATAAAAAGTTTGTCCCATAGGCCTCTCACTGGACTCACCTGAGCGCAGGAAAATATACCAAGAACAACATGTAACCTACAAGGACCACTATCTGCTGTTAGGATTATATTTCGAGGGAATGGAAAGTGCCGCTGTCCATGGCAGATGCAGATACATTGAACATTAGGAATATATGGTGTGAAAGTTTATTTAGAACAGCTTTGTTTACATGCTTGCCATAATATGTTACTCAATTTTGGTATGCAAAGCATTTGTTGTTCAATATATATATCCTGAATGACAGTTCTACGGTAGGCATTAAAGGTGTATTTAGTAAATTGGGGGTTTGCGGAAGAGTTAAACGCTCTGCATTATGAAGAGTTAACCCTGGTGAGCGTCTCCTGCGATCAGGTGACTTTCAGGAAACGTTCACACAAAGAATGCATTAAGTATGGCCAGCGTAGCAGGAGACGGCTACAGGGTTGGCCATTCATAACGCACGCACACCGCATCTCAATTCAGACACGCCATTAGGTTTTGCCTAAGTTGCAAGGCGCTGCCAGACTCACTGAAGTGTTTAAAATATTTATTTGTTTCGTGAGGTGGCTGTGACTCCTCAAAACATCTCATTCTACACGATTGCGGCAAAATGAACCAAAAAAAGACTTTAAACCCTGAGCCTATATATAGAACGTATTAGCTAAAGAGGGAAGTAAAAACCTCTGCAGTTCAGTTAAGAAGAATCCCTTGCGCAATCAGTTGCCGGTTTGGTCAAAACTACCCCGGCTTCCCAACCTAACCCCCCCTCCCTCTTTTTTTTTTACAAAGCTGCAGGGGGGAATTTACAGCTAGGAGTGGGAATTCTCTCAAGACAATGAAAGGAATGTGTAAACAAAGAAGTCACTGAGTGGGGGTAGCCGTGACACCTGGAGGGTCTCAGACCTCTGGATCCATTGAATGCACAAAGGTTACATGAAGGAGCAAAGAGGTCAACATGAGACGTGATCCGAGCAGGGTAGCCTCACCAAAGGTTCGCTCGCATGCTTTTCCCTGGTTCATACAAAACAGTATGTGTTCTGGCTCTCTTGTCCCATTAAGGACATTATTACACTTTGTATACAGTATGCCTTTTATCAGAGGCACAATAATGTACAGAACACTGAATACAGTTAGAATGCACATAGTACGATATCATTTAACCCCCGACGGGATATCGGGCGAGCATATAGTATTTGCTTCCATATTAATACAATCAAACCTTCCAACCAACCCAGCTGAAAATGAAGTGCAGGAAGATTTCTCCGTATCGTTGTGTGGGGTAGCGGCTGAAGAATTTGATTACAGAAATCTTACGTTATCTTATGCTCAGCACTTCATGTTTTCAGGTCATCTTTGAATCCTAGCCTTTTCACCAAAACTAGCCTGATTTCCTTTAGAACTTAGAATATCTTCTGATCGTTCCCCAATTGGTATTATTTAACGATACGTCTAGGGAAAACCGAGCAGAATATTATATTACTTTAGTGGTTTTAGATACCATAAATAAAATGAATGATACTGAATATAATTCTTAAAGACCTTAATGCCTAGTGTCCAAAACTGCTATAGGTAGAGCATCAATGAAATAGTAAACATACAGCGATGTTTCGCTTTATTATGAATCCGATCAGTTGGGCAAAGCGTCATTTCCAACCAAATATAGCCCTGAAATGTGTGTCCTTCAAACAACAACTGTGAAACTCTACAAATAGTGCTCTATTTTAAACACGCAGCAGTCTACAAAACGACAATGGAGTGTGTATGACAAACGATCACACCATCCAAGTGTAGATACAACACAAGATGTGAATAGGCAGCTAATTATTTGTCTACAATAAGAGCGCTACAAACACACAGCAGGCTTCTTGATAAAAGAGCGGATATGGAAAGTGTGTTTTGCCCACTCAGGAAACCAAATCCGAACCACAACCTAGTTTGCCACTTTTAGCCATCTGTGTGCTGATAGTTTGTATACCTTGGGGGGTGGAGGGGGGGTTTTGTGCAGGGAGGCCCTGGAATGAGCATACCTGAAAGACATAGCAATTGGTGTAACAATACTTGTGATCTAATCAGTAGTATATACTGTGCCCTTATTTACCTTTCACAAAGTTTAATGCTCCAGAACGTCACACCAATGCACGACTCAACCAGGACCTTTCAATACAGATTTTATTTTGAATAAAACAGTTTAACCGTGTTACAGACACCCCGATTTTAGTAATGCAAACGTATTTCTATCATTAGTTAACATTTCCGACCACTGGCCTTTTCTCTGCCAGCCGTCTAAACACGTTAATGTTATTGGCTGGCCCTGTATAATGTATAGTTATATAATATGTATCAGTGAGATTTCTTTAAAGTTGAGTGCCAGCTCAGCTCGCTGAAAACCCCCTTCTTTCAACCTTCCGTCACAACACTCTCAGCCAGCATAATGTCTGAGCCATCAGAACAACCTCGACCAACTCATCCTCATCCAAGCCGTCCTCTCCTGCTGCTTCGCTTCCCCCTCAATCGACTAGATTGTAAGCTCACAAGAGCAGGGCGCTCTTCTCCTTCCCTACCAGTTTGTGATTTTAAACATATCCTACTGGTTGTTAAGCGCTACGGAATCTGCAGGCGCTATATAAATAAATGTAACCCAAACAACCCCACAGAAACAGCTAACAACCCCACAAAAACAAAGCTATGTGAAACAGGAAGGGGGTGAAACCATATTATTGCATCATAAAGTCTAATTACTCCCCCATCACACCGTGCCATATGGCGAGCAACGTATGGGATGATTAGGGTGTGAATGCAGAAAACGCTTATAACCACAAACAAGGATATAGTCATATTAACCCCGCAGAAAACGGAGCATTTAAAGTTTAAACCTTTTATTGGGTCAACACAGGAAAAGACAGTTACATAAGCTTCTAGGGCCTCAGGAGTCTCTTCTTCAAACGGAAAGATATTTACCAGCAACCCCACAGAAGTAAAGCTGCAAAATACCGCATTATTCTCAGTCCAAACAGTAGCCCGGAGGCGTCCAATTAACGGCGCGCAGCCATAAAGAACCCAACAGGATTACGGCCATTGAGCCTTCCACCTCCCGCTGCGCACAGACGCCAGATGGCTTAGACAGACACAATGCTTTTTCCTGTCACGTGATACACGATCCCATGCGCCGGAAGTGACGCTGCTCCGGAGGCGGTGCTGAAATTTATGGACCGCGGACCGTGCGGACTGGGGAGTGTTCGCTTGGAAGCTGATAGCAGGCACCGGACAGGGGCATTACCGGCATTGTGCGGGAGGAAAAATGTCGATGGAAGACCCGTTCTTCGTTGTGAAAGGGTGAGTACAGCGGAGCTTTGCCAGATAAATGTAAAGACGGGCCTGGGCTGGCTGTGAAGCGGGGTATTGGACAGAATTATGAATGGGGATTTGGCTCTGGGAGGCTGGGCTGTGGTGGTAATACTTCACAGGGCTGTATGGCACGCAGTGCTTGTGCTCTTACATCATTAGTAGTATTGGTGAGTACCATTGTCTCACAAAAGGATGGGAAGGGACGTATAGAATGAGGAGGGGAGGGGGTATCGTGTTTACATATGGGGTGGGCGGGACTGGTGGGGGGTAGTGTTTACATACATTGGGGGATGGGTTGTTCTGTATCATATCAGATCATAAAGATTTATAGATGTTCCTGTAACAATCCTATTTCTTTTAAATCTCCTATACTGTTTTGTATTTATTATCGTTAAACTTTATCGTTTGGAACTGTAGTATGGCCAAAGTACGGCTTCCACAGGCTGGTAACTCATGCGCTTATAATTTAAGTCAGTTTCGAATGGCGTGCCTTATTAAACAGCCACACCATTCACTGTTAGTTATCAAATATTCTTAGTAATAGGTGTAGTTACATCACATTTAAAGAGCTCCAGCTGTTTCCATGACGATATTACAATGGGGAGAGTGAAAATTAACAATACCATTAAAATGGATAATACACAAAATAAATAGAGAAAGAGAAGCTCGTGTGAGTTTACGCTCTATAAAGTAAGCTTGTAAGGACCCTCGTTACCTAATGTATCGGTCTGTTTTAATCTATCCATTCTAGCTTTGTCAGAATGTATGGACAGTAGTGCTGTATAAATATAAAATATATCAATAAAATCAGATCTTATCCATTTTATACTATTCTAATACAATATGTTTATCAGTTGTTCATACTATTTTATTTTTTTTTTTTTTAATTATTGTAAGCTCTGTTTTCAAACTTTCTCACCTTCCGTTGGAGCCTTGTAAATAAATATTACAAATATGACTTTTTTTTGGTACAAAAAGTATTGAAAGTAGTTTCCAGGTTTGGGTCGGCTCTAATAAACACTCACACATCAGGCTATTGGGTATGGTTGCTGTTGTAGCTGCCTTCTCATTCCTTAAATACTTGGGGTATGATGGGTAGTTACCTGCGCATGTTTTAGGAGTGAAATATGCATTCTGTTTGCAGGGAGGTCCAAAAAGCAGTAAACACAGCACAGGGGTTATTCCAACGATGGACAGACCTGCTTCAGGACCCTTCCATTGCCACTCGAGAAGAGTTGGACTGGACTACCAACGAGCTGCGCAACAACCTGAGAAGCGTCGAATGGGACCTCGAGGACCTGGATGAGACCATTAATATCCTTCTACATTTAAAGCCCATGCGCGTATGCCAGAATGAGCTTCTTGTTTTATTAGTAGTCTCTATTCATTATTCTTTCCACTTTCAGTGATATGATGCCTAATAAAGTTCTCGTTCAGCTCTTGTGAGATCTCCTAAAGCTTTATAGCTATTATGTTGGGTTGAACAAACCGTAGCAGTCACGTAGTTCACTATGATCATTGAATAGCTTTCTGCAGCAATCCAAAAGTGCTGCCCCAGAACTTACGGTTCAGCAGCCTGAGCGAGGTGTATCAGTGTTAGTATTTCCCATTGTCGCTCACGCATACCACCTCGTTAGGTGTGAGTGTGTGGGGTTTTCTACCCTTTGGATATATCTACACAGAATGGCTTTTCCTTAACCTTCTTTCACGTATAGTGGAATCCAATCCTCGCAAGTTTAGTCTGGATCCAGCCGAGATGAGGCAGAGAAAGGCATTTATCAGTGAAACCCGTCAGTGTGTGAAGGTGAGTAGCGCTGCGGGAATACATTTTATTTGGGCTCTGCATGTGACACAATGTCATTTGGAATAAAACAATATATAGTTTGGATGAGACCGTTACCAGTTTGCATAAAGGACTATGGTTTCCAGAACTGTCGTATTAGAATTAAGACCTAGTGGAATTGTAATCCTTGTTATAGACCTTCTTAAAATCGTTGGTGTGTTAATAATGCTGCTTATTACTCCGTAGGACTGATCACGGTTTTAGTTCAAATTGTTTTGTAAATGCTGTTAAGTCTGTCTCTCCTAGAACAAATGATCAGTTAAGTGTTGGTGCTCACGTCCACAAATAATGCTCTTTGCTGTAAAAGAACTTCACCCAGGGAGGTTAATCTTATTAATAGAATTAAAACGTTAGCTCACTTGGCTACGACACGTTTATTTCTGTTAAGTTTGCAAGTGCATTGACTTTTACTTTTAGATGGAAGTTTTTCCCTATTTATTAACTATGAGTGCATCAAGATTAATTTATTATTTCCTAAACACTTTTGCAACAGGGGGAAGTAAAAATAAAATAACAGGCATATTAAAACATGTTAACATTCTGGTACAGAAGGAGAAGGCGGCTCTCTTGTGAGCTTACAGTCTATTAGATTTCTAAACACATCCAGTATTCCAATATATTTTCTAAAAGCTGGTTTAAATACAGATTTCCAGACTCACTAATTTGTCACTTTGACGTCGCGCAGGAGATGAAAGATCAGATGACCAGCCCGTCCGCGCAGGCCTTGGCTGAGAGGAAAAACAGACAGGTGAGAAAAGCTGCGTTTTTTCCAAGTTGTTGATACTTGGATTGCTTGGTATTTTGGTCTCTTGGGTGATTTTCCAAGGGTCGCTGCGTTTACTAACCATGGTCTCGTGCTGCCATTATCTGCTTTTGTATCCTAACCGCGTGGTGTCATACCCTACATACAGGCTACGGGGGATGCCCCTCTTTTCTTCTGGCATCCCAGTTGGGTGGTAGCAGATTTGAGAAATGATATGGGAATAATACTGTAGTCAGTGTCAGTGAAAGCTGTGTAGGGAGAACAGTAATTTGAGTTAATTAGATATAGGGTGATAGAAAATCTCTTTCTTTTCTCCTTTTTAAAATTGTTTCTAAATTATATCTTGCTGGTGTGTCCAAGCGTCACTACATACGTGACCAGATACAGGAAACCTTGAATTATGTCTGTCCCATGCATGCTTAATTAATATTAAATGCATTTGTATTATCGCTAGACACCCACAGTTCAGTATAACAGCCCCTTGAATTTATGTAAGGGATTTGTTTGTTTTTTTGGGGGGGGTTTTTGTTGCAATCCCAGTATTCTGTGTGATAATTTGTGATGTTTGTTTTAGGCGCTCCTGGGAGAAGGGAAGAAGCCTGGATGGAATCCTGAAGCAGACAAATACAAGGGCTTGGACAATGACCTTCAAACCGCTAACTCACAGTTTCTGGAAGGCCAAGTTTCACAGCAGCAGGTAAGATGGGGGCGATACGCGATCAGTGAGCTTGCACACCTTCCGAGAATATCCTGGTAGATCTGTCTTTGGCCTGTCTAGTTTTACTTTTTGTATAACCTACCGCCAGAATTAACTATTACGTGTTCGGATTATGCGATCCTGCATCTAATTCACCAGTAAATTAAACAAACACTTCTTTTGGTATCTGTATACAAGGTTTGCTTTTACCTTTTATCACAGGCACATAAATCACTTTGTTCTCAATTACTAAGCCCTTTTAGCCTGTCCTTCACCCCTCACAGTCATCATCACGTCTGTGTCGGTTATGTGCTGTCTTTGCTCACACGCAAGTATTTAAAATGTATTTATTTTTAATATCTATGTTTTGATCTGCGTTCCCTCCTAGCTTATATTGGAGCAACAAGATGAGGATCTAGAACTGGTGTCTGGGAGCATTGGAGTCTTGAAGAATATGTCCCAGCGTATTGGGAATGAGCTTGATGAACAAGCTGTGTAAGTGTGTTCATTCTAAAAGGTAGCGGTTTGTAAATGCAGTCATTCTAGGGCTTTCGCTGCAAGTTCACACATTACTATATAAAGTATTTTTTTACAAATAACTCCATAGGATGTTGGATGACTTCTCACATGAATTGGATACCGCACAATCCCGCATGGATAATGTACTGAAGAAACTAGCTAAAGTGTCGCACATGACAAGCGGTGAGTGTAAGCAATCATGTATCATTTCCGGTATATATTACCCAGCATGAAGAGCTCAGTGTTCATGACATTTTATTCAGTAAAGGGGGATTTTGTAGGGGAGTTGCATTTTTAACTTGCCACCTTCGCTATTCATTATAGTGTAAATGGCCAAGCTCTTCTGAAGAGGGCTTGGTTGGCCCTGTATAATGTATAGTTATACATATATTCCTTAGAGGTCATGACACTGGTTGAAGTACACCTTCATGCACGGCCAGCTCAGCTTCTCTTACTTGGAAAATTCCGTGGGACTGGCCCATGAATGATTGTGATGCCGTGAGTTGAAGCATCAGCGCTACTGCAGATTCCTTCTTTAGTGAACGCAGTGGTTTCCACCATCATGGTGATAAGTGAATCCATTCACCAACAGTACGACTACAGGCGGCTTTTCTTTACTACACCATAAACATTTATTTTGCGTTGGGGAGGAGGTTTTTTTTTTAAATTGACTTATTTAAATGGATAAAAAAATGAGGCTAGTGGATTAAGAGCGGTAAATCAGTTTAACTTGTTTGCACTGAGCATAGTGAAAGATGTTACAACTACAGTCCTCGAGGCGTGCAAACAGGCTACAGGTTTTTTTATATCCCGGCTTCGGCACAAGCGTCTACATTAAACATTCATTCAAACTTTTTTCAGGCAAGCATGTGCAGAATTCCTGTCCTGTTTGCAGCCCTTAATGCTTAGAAATACACAAAGAATTTATAGTATTTAACAATATTTTCCTTCTGAAACAATTGTTAGCTGGTATAGCTCAATAACTCATTTCCTATGTATACAGGAACTTATTTATTGAGCTGTATTTGCAGGGTGTATTGGAAGGCCTTGTTTTAAGTAAAATGGTCTTGATGGCATTTACTAAATGTGTATTTCAATCTATAATGGTCCTAAAAGGGGCTGGTAACACATGTGAAATTGTTAGTTGAGTCCTGTTTTAGGTACACAGGTTCCTGTGTCTGGCCGCTAATGAAATGTCATTCTGCCCGTTTTGCAGATCGGAGGCAGTGGTGCGCCATCGTTGTGCTGCTTGCACTTCTGCTAGTGGTCCTCATCCTGTTCTTCACACTGTGATTGAGAAGGCAGATTATTTTACAACACTATGGACAATACCACTAGGACACTGAATAGTGTGGAGTGAGTTGGCATTGCTGTGACAATGGGCATTGGTAATGTCTACTTCATGGCCTATTCACATACATAGTAGGCTACTCAGTCTAATGTTTTTGAGGCTTAATCTACACACTTTGTTACACTTTTTCAGAGTGTACGTGTCAACACTTGCCTAGTTACACAAGGCAGTGGAGTACTCCTGCAATGTATTACGTCACATTTTACCTCGTCTGTACTTCCGGAAGGAGATTACAACCTGCGAATATTCACTCACAAGAGCCAAGCTTTACAGTGTGTGTCTCGTTAGGAGGCGCTTCAAAGAGTGCTAAGCATCTCGACTACATGTACCACCACAACCTTATCAACATGTGGATGGCTTTCATTCTTGGACGCAAATTGGATTCAATGAGTGACCCATTGCTCAGAAGACATCGGAAAGGGATGAATATACCTTCAAGATCCACTGTAACTTTTGCATAATTTTATAAGCTACATAACACCAAGGACTGCAACAGTACTCGTGGTCTGTGGTAAGGATGGAAAACAATGCTGAGTAAAAGCCCATCTTTAAAAGGATTGTCCTCCGGGGCACCTGGGAAGGAAACCTGAGCCCTCACCCTTTTAAACAAAAACAGAATAACTTTCTCCAAAGATATTAACTGTTGGTGGGTTCATTTTAAACTTCAATGCTTAGGATTCGGCTGAACCTACAAGATTTCGCAATCATTTCACTTTTAGCCGTCCCGCGAGGATACAGAAGATCTGGAACGCCGTTGAATGGACAGCTTTTAATAATGTTCTTAAAGGTACAGGATTGGTGAATAGAATGGTTCCTTGTGAATGGCTTGCACACGTGAAACACTACTGATTCTTGTGTATGTGTTTTTATAACAAACAGGGCTCTGAATGCGTGATAGTCCTGTGTTTATTATACATTCTGTCTTTTTATTCCCTCCTCTTGTTCCTCCCCACCTTTCCTACCCTTTGTTATAGTGACTTCGACCCGGTCTGTCTATTGTGTTCATTGTCCGTTACTGAAGTAAAGGCTTCATTGTAAATTTACCAGCATCCGTCGGTCTGGCTGAGTTTACGCAATGGTGGACTGGAAGAGCTTTTTATAGCTTTAGTTTTTGGATATTACGTGCTTCTGATTGTTATTTTGTGTTACTTTTATTTCCTTAAATGTTCAGTTTCTGCACGTATCATTTCATACAAGATTATTGCTCCTGACATCTAATACCTCACTGTATGTCCAGTACATTTTTACGGTTATTGGCGCTCTAGTTCTATACACGTCGCCAGGTGAGTCTAAGTACATTGTATATAGTGTGTTTTCCATTAGTGAGAGGGTAACGAGTTGAAGATACGTTGTATGCAGTGTGTTCTCTAGGTATGGGTTATGAACCGTTTACGGGGACGTCACTCGCTGGCTTTTGTTTTCTTTATATGGATGGTGGTTCCAAGCGCCGTGGCCTGCAGTATTATGAAGGGTGACACGCACAGCTTTAATAACTAATCCTTGGGTATTGCTGTGAACGTCCGTCAATGAAACCCGCCTGACAGCTCGAGATGGGCCTGCTCTCTGATGTAGAACACGGGTTTTGTGCCTTACGGTATTTGATTCCATCATGGGTACCCAGACAAGCCCGTTTTCAGCATCGCTAGGCTGCATCATGTTCGTATCTATTCCTTTTAAAGGTGCTGTTTCACTAAAGCCGCTCAATTTTTCATTTGTAAGTAAATCCTGAATTAGAAGCACAATTCCTAGTACTGTTGAATCCACCATTCCTCTCCTAGATCTTTAATCGTTCCATCCTGTTTATAACGTTTCCTCGGAACGTTTCTCATGTGACGCAAAAGCAGGTTTCTTGTTGCTATAGAAACTGAAAATAGGCGGCTTTAAAGTTTCTCTTTTATCTTTGCGATTAAACCTTCACAAGCAATAAAACATGGCTGATCTGCTAATGTTTATTTGCTTACCATACTTAAAGTGCAGCTAATGCTTGTTGAAGTGGAACAGCGCCTTTAAACACCTAGATAGGTACCCGTATCATGGGAAATGTAGTCACAACTGTGTGTAAATACAATAAAAATGTGCAACACATGTATTAAACATTTGATTTCATGTAGGCTGTCCATTAGATTAAAAACAAGTCTTTATAGAATAACAACATGGGAGTTCTCGCAGTTCGCGAAGCTGCAGCTCCTCTATATGGCGAGCCCTGATGATATAAAAATCTTCTTCCCAATAAAGCTCACCGTTTAGTAAATAATCATCAATCTACCCGGTTCTTTCCTAAATGTGACCCACAGCCAACAAGCTCTAATAACTTAATAATAGTAATAGATCGGGTCAACGAGGGTCCACTTTCTTTTCATGAAAGGGTTGGAGATCATTCAGGCATCCAAAAGACACTGATGTCATGTTTTATGGCTGAACACACAAGAGCCGTTATTAATATATAATAAGGTTACCTTCTCTTTGAAGGAGACATTGACCCAGCCTATAAAAAGCCATAGAACAATTAATACAATTAACACCGTATCATTAACTCATGAAACTCTTGGTACCGCAGAGATATTTTGGTCTTGCGGTAGAAACACCCGAAAGGAAGCATTTTGTGTCCTTATTTCTTTTATGTGTAAGCAGTTTGAAACTAAACACTTTACTTGCATAATTTACACTTTCCAGTGAGGTGAGGCCCGGCAGATCCGAGGTGATGATAATCAAGTCCTGGCCTCACCTACCCTGGAGATATTCATCATACAGAATACGACGGCCGTGACCTGCGGCGAACAAACTCATCCATGGTTTCCAGCACAAAGCCGTAGATTTTCACATTAACCGTTAACAAGCTACAACCACTATCATCCTCGGACGTCTGAAAGATGGCAGGGTTTGTGGGTTAACAAAGGGCCATTTGGAACCTTTACATTATGTCGCGTAACAGGTGGTGGATAATGAGGTCATATTTACATTAAAAACCAGGTATGGGATAGACTGATTCACACTATTGGAAATAAGGAACGCAGAGGAGCCGTGGACATTTATTTATTAAATGGCATTTCTATACATTGAAGGAGGAGTCATTTTCTCTGCTAGGACTGAGATTGAGTAAAGGGACAATTATCTGGTATCTGCAATTCATAGATGATCACCTTTGTTGAGTAAATGACACCACCGCAAAATTACCAAGAACCCAGACGTTACAGACCCCCGAGGCATCTGATATTATCGCTAATTACCTACGTGCAAATTAGATCTGCTAATAGAATACAAACCTGGGGGAGGGAGGGGGAGTAATATACAAACCCAGGTAGTTTAAATAAACAGTAAAAGGTTTATTATATATCATCCAGTGGGGTTGCATCTTAATTCATAATAAAGCTCTTTCCGCACACCTTTCAATGTAATTCTATAGGCGAGCTCGCAGCGTAACACGGTAGGTTTCTAGCAGAGCTGTTTACTTACTTTGTTTACTGACCCTTTTTAAGACTCTGGTGCTGAAAGGGTGTTGAGTGCGGTTCACATGTAATGTCTGACACATGAGTGTGATGGGAAATCGTGGTTGAATTAGGAGGAGGGGGGTGTACGGGTGACATTGTGCTTTGTCCCCGTGGGAGTCCCAGGGCTCTGTGTTTTTAGAGAGCGGTGGTGATCCCTCTTTTGCCCTGTATTAGTGGGGGAGGGGTGGTGATCCCTATTTGCTCTGTACTAGTGGGGGAGGGGATCCCTCTTTGCCCTGTATTAGGGGGAGGGGTCGTGATCCCTCTTTGCCCTGAATTAGTGGGGGAGGAGTAGTGATCCCTCTTTGCCCTGTATTAATGGGGGAGGGGTGGTGATCCCTCTTTGCTGTTTTAGTGGGGGAGGGGTGGTGATCTCTCTGCCCTGTATTAGTGGGGGAGGGGTGGTGATCCCCTTTGGTCTGTATTAGGGGGTAGGGGTGGTAATCCCCCTTTGCTCTGTATTAGTGGGGGAGGGGTGGTGATCCCCCTTTGCGCTGTATTAGTGGGGGAGGAGTGGTGATCCCCCCTTTGCTCTGTATTAGTGGGGGAGGGTTATCATGTCCCCCAGGCCTTGTGGGTTGTCACTGTGGAGAAGTATTTTGTGTGGGCTGTTATTTGTGGGAGTGGGATGTTGTGTGTGTGGTGGGAGATGTCTGTGTCGTGGCTTCGGATGTAAGGCCATTTCCTGTGGGGAGGACCTTGGGGTTTGTTTTTGTTATTTTATGCGTGGGGCTCTGGGAGCCAATTAAACTCCACGATGACATTCATTCATTCATTCATTTTCCCTGACATCAGATAGGCCTGTTTGCAGCGTGTTCCACTGATGGAATGGTGAGCGTTAACACATTCGGTGCCAGACAGCATCAGTGCTGAAAAGGTTGAAAGACCTTGCGCAGGTAATGCAGTTGCAGTAAATACATGGAGTAGCCACCAGCCCCAAGCCTTTTATACATCTACAGCTTAATCATTTAAATATCTTAAGTGCCCCAACCCCAAAAATCTCAGCATACTCAGCCAGTCATTAGAGTGCTTTAAAACAATGCCAGAGAGTGGCATGGCAAATGATCACTATGCTTCCCCCTAAAATTACTGCAAAGGGAGCATTGGATGTCTTGTGGAGATGACAGTACACATATGTGTGTATGTATGAATGTATGTATGTGTTTACGTATGATGGCAGTATCTGTATATGTTCACGTATGTGTATCATGGTGTCTGTTAAGTTTATTAGTGACCGATCTGTATTAACTACATCTACATTTAATTTGTAGAGCGCTGTGTGATTTGTTGGCACCTAATAAATAAAAGATAATAATAAACATATGTTATTTTTGTTCATATCCACTATTATCTGTGAATCAACATTTCTAACAAGTGATCATGTTTAGTCTGGTTACGTGCCTTAAAATCATAGTCGCTCTTTACACCAATAGCACACGTAAAAATACGCTAGCCGCATAAATATATGCTAGCCACATAAAGCCAGCTCCCGCACAACACATTTTTATTGTTAACAGCTGTAGATCACTGGAGCATTTCCTCTTCTCATGATTGCCACAGACCTTCAGACTACGCTAAATCCATCACGCAGTCCTTCAGAGTATTTCGGAATCCATTATCTGCCCGATCCTGCAATACCCCTGATACACAAACACCTTCTCAGCCATCGGTCCGGCAACCAAATTCACATCAGAAATCAGCATGCAGGCTTCGTCCCTGGCTGCAAATCATTAACTCACCGACTGCCAGCTGGAACCCGAAATGTTCCTAATGTCTCCAGTAGCAAAGCACCGGGGCATATATTCTTCTAATGCAGGGTGATTAGAGATGGAGACCGGCTTGTCAGGAAAGATCCGCAAAGATGTTTTGTCACCTCCTGTCCATACCAGAACCTCGTTATAGTAATTGCTAGAGAGCCACCCTGCTGGCATTATCATTCATTTATAATGAATAGCCATAGACCACCCCAAATGTTCCAGGTCATTCCGAATAACCCAGCTTACATTCCGGTTGTCGGGTCCACAATGTCTAAATACCACGGCGCCGGACCCATGCGTGATGCTACGCACCCTTGGGTGTCGGGAATGGGACACCCTACAGCAAAACAATACATGAAATAAAAAAGCATTGATTACAGTTACAATGTTACCATTATATGCAGCGATATGTAGAATTCTTGGATATTTAATTTGCCACTAATTATAAATCCAGTAATTGATTGACAACAATTTGTTTTACTAGGAGATCTATACAGTGGAATATTACCCAATATTATTGTGTTTTAATATTATTCGCTTGCGATCCGAGATTTCTGAATCTATTATGTAATGCGATAGAACCTATGAGCTTGTCAGAAAGGATGGGGCTGGTGAAGAAAATGCATGACATCATATTTTTAACACAACCCAGGCCAGGGCACTGAATGACAGCCCATTAGGAGCTAAATGGAGTGTCCAAAACAATCTACCCCCTTGTCACTCGAAGGGTTAAACTATTACCATCCTGTTTATCGGAAGAAGCTAGCGGACGATCCATATTCCGGCACCAAGTATACTGTGCGTGAGTTTCACAGCAGACAGGCTGGCATCATTTATATCCCGGTAATTGCATCCATACTGTCTGGGTCCAGCCAGCCAATACTCACAAACCTCTGAGCCGCATGGAACTAGCCCCTGAAGCCAAGGATGCATTTAGACGATGCTGCAAATGGTGGCTTTAAGGGCTGGGGTGGGGGTAGATCAGACAAACTACCCTCCTCCTGCCTGAATTCACAGCTGAGCGCAGTCTGTCTCCTTCCCACAGAGTGACATAATGTCTTCTGCCCCCCCAGTCTACAGCCACCTGGGCTCATTAGCAAGTCCCTGCAGGGTCACCAAGCAGAAGGTGGAGGCAGGGGCTGTGAACAAGAAAGGGAAAAACGTCAATCTGTACCAGGGCCTCGGCCAAAAATACATCAGATATCTTAACTTAATCCTAGCAATTCCAAAATACCGGTCACTGGTGATTTCATACGGGCCACCGCTAACCTTCCAGACATATTATACATATAATAATAATCTAAAAAAGGTATTTCGTAACCATAATTATGATATAGCACATACAGAGATGTACCGAGGTCAAATCGCAGGTACTGAAAATGAAAGAAATGGGGGTACTACGGGCATCACGGATATATTACGACAACTATTGCCAAGAGAGCTAAAGTTTATTAAACATACTAAAAATAAAGGCCATTTAAACTATTTACTTTTCTATTTACTATTGGGCTTTTCTTGGAACCCTAAAAAGAGGAAGCTCAGAATAATTGAGTAGTACAATGGACACGATCATTGACATTGTCTCAAGGTTGTTTCTGGTGGTCTATTTTAAGCTTCACAGCTATTCTGGCTTCAGGCTCACAGACCTTCAGTCCCAATTCATCACAAGGCTATTGGGACCATAAGGGGTGATTTGGAGACAAAGAGAAATCAGCAGATGGGTCAGAAAGGGCCTATTTCCACCCTCCAAAAAGGCATAACAAATAGTAAGAGGCAAAAGGGTGACACTGGGTGACTTGGGTGGGCCGTAGCCCACTAAGCATGTAAATATAGATAGGGCAGGAGACCTACAGTTATCAACACAGGCATTCTGCAGAATCATTAAAACAGCTTGTTAATCGTCCCAATTCAAAGCAGCACACAGTAACTTAAAACTAGCTTGAGCATTATGGGAGTTGTAGTTCAACAAAGATTGATGGTGTGTATACCAGTTCTCCAGTATAGTCCTTACCCTTTTCTCACGTTTTAGATCAGTTTTATTGCAGGAACCCAGTTCCCGTGCCGCAAACATATCAAGCATTACGTAGGAAGTTTTTTGTTCAACCGACCAATTTCATTCCATGACTTTTGACCCCAACAGGAGCAATCACCCTGTTCTTCAACCCCCAGAGCTATTCTGTGTCTTGGCACTAAACGGTGGAAGCATCCGAGCCGTGGATGATGAACGAAGCTGAAGCAAAGGTCACGGACGCAGCATCCTCTCTATACATCGAGATTCAGTGCATCTGTACCCAGCATAAATATAACCACAAAAGGATACAATCTGACAAAAATGTATTAAGAGAAATATTTAATATATTAAAATCAGGCAGTGAGGAGCCAAAAACTGACTCATAAATACATAAGGGCAGTTAGGAGTGTGATCCCCACTAGAGGAACCGTCCATTTCCTTCATACGCGAGTTTAATACTGAGACGTATAACCTTCCCCTGTCTTGTGAATAATAAAGCGACCAGCATGGTGAGGCTTCTTCTTCTGTGACCTACACCTGTCATATCGGTTAAATAAAATATGTCACGAGACTGTGCAATATTGTTTGGTAAACAAACACAGGCTTCAAAAACGTACATGTGAAACCGTGATGACGTCTGAAACTTAAAAGGAATAGTAGTCCTTAAATAAAAACACTCAACATTAGACAAAAACAGTGACACTGATACTCCAGACAGAAATGTTTAGTCTCCCTGAGGATCCACGGGACAAATGTTGGACCTGACAAGGATCTTGCTTGATTTAGGCCACCAAAACATTTAGTGTTTCATGAACACTTGGCGGTTAATCTGTCATCTCAACACTTGGTCCTTCTCTGGTGCAAGACACGTAGATTCAAGGTGGGTTCCTGGGTCATGATGTTGTTCAGCTGTTCAGGCCCAATAGTAGACACTTTAGTACCGTTGAGTTCCAAAATCTCATCCCCCACTCGTAGGAGGCCAGAGTACAGCTTGGCAGTGTCGGCATCAATCATTTCTTGGACATATATGCCTGCAGACAGGAATGTGTTAAACAAAATGCATCAACACCTGGAACTAGGACACGGGCGACATCCCAACCAACAAGAGCATAGGCGGATTCATACAGGATAGCATTAAAAAAACATGCAATTTGTTTTCTAGTTTTTACTCACCTGAATCTGGCCTTCCATTTCCAGAGGAGATAGTAAACCCAAAGCTACCCCTTGGGGGCCGCTGTAGTTCTAAAAGGCGGGTACCATCAGGGTAAATTTCTGCCACTCTCCCCACTACTCGGGCCATAGCAGGAGATCCAATGTCTTCAACACTGAGGGTACGTCTGTGTAAAGGAAATCAAGTCAATTGAGAACACATAGAGATGTATATTACTGTGCAAAACTGACATGACACAGAAGTGATTAAAGTGCATACAAAAAACACATTATTATAAAATGATTTGTACAATGGCAGGTATTAATCTATCTACACGGGTCTGTCTGTGTAACAAATGAGACTGCAGAGTTATGTTTGTACCCAGGTGAAGTATACACAACTTAAGAGAACAGTATACACACCTGCATTTACACCCTACCTGGGCGCTGTATTTACACAATACCTGGGCGCTGTATTTACACCCAACCCGGGAGCTGTATTTACACCCTACCTGGGCACTGTTTTACACCCTACCTGGGCACTGCATTTACACCCGCTACCTGGGCGCTGTATTTTATACCCTACCTGGGCGCTGTATTCACACCCTACCTGGGCGCTGTATTCACACCCTACCTGGGCGCTGTATTTTACACCCTACCTGGGCGCTGTATTTTACACCCTACCTGGGCGCTGTATTTTACACCCTGCCTGGGCGCTGTATTTTACACCCTACCTGGGCGCTGTATTTTACACCCTGCCTGGGCGCTGTATTTTACACCCTACCTGGGCGCTGTATTGTCATCTCTGGTCACATAAACAGCAGATCTGTCCGATTTCCCCAACAAGTTTTGTACAGAGGATGCTTTTCTTGGCAAGTGAAACGGCGACATCTGCTGGACAATAAGTAGTACTACATGTTAGCACATAAACTATATGTTGCAATACACTGTATTTAAATCCAAAATACAGGACTTTTACACCCAAATAAACAAAGTACCAATATACCCGTTTGTCCAATCATCCAGTCATATATCTAGTCCAGTGGAGATTTTTTCTGAGACACATATATAAATACAGATACGTACATACACTCCGTTTCATTGCGAAACTCAATACTATGGGAACAGATTTAGTTTATATAATCTAATGAACTCTATATTCAAACAATCCTGAAATGTGAGATTTTAATAAACATATAAATAATTTTTAAAAATCTACCTTTCCTTTGGTAACCAGCTGAAAGAGATCTAATATTTTCATCATTATAGTTAATTATAGTACTGTAGTTAGTTTCCAGCCCCTCAAGCAGTGAATCAGTGCAGCTTCTCAGGTGCAGATTGTGATCCCATCAGCTCATTACTGGGTAGAACAACAGCTATATACGTGCAATATGTATATCCAGATAACGCAGACGCTCGTCACAGATAAAGGCTTACAGCAGACCCTTGTCTTACATCATTTGTATACAGTATTTGGGAATGTGGTAGCCTGGGATACTGACCAGTTTCAGTGACTGCAGCGAAGGACTCTTCTTCATACCCATAGGCTTCACCACTCCAGTCCCTGACTCGCTGTCCCCATCAATGCAAACGTCCCTAGAAGCTGCGTGAGAGATCTGCTCTAAACTGGAAGACTGGAATCGATCCAGCCTGGGACGTGAGGTCAGGCCAAACGAGGAGAAGATCTTCCTCATCCCGCTAAGCATGTCTCCCTTCCGAGTGGCAGGTTGCTGAGGACCACGAGGATCCACATCAGCTTTTGGCCTTCAAAAATGGAAATAAAGTACACATTAATAACCATTGAGGTACATATCTCATCAGGGCAATTAATATATCATGCATGCAACATGTATTTAATACACAGTTTATTTTGTACATTTTGGAAAAGCATCAGAACACCCTTTAAGTTTCTGCAAACGCATTCTGGGCATAACCAGCTTCGAAAGGTCTTTTAAGGGAGTTAAACTGACTTCCACGCAACTTGAACCTTGCAAATTCTCATCTCTCTCAGTTAGTTCCGCCGAGAGATTGTTGATTGTGTTTTGCATTCACATCATCAACTTATGATTCAGAGATAACAGAGAAACCAATGACACTGTGTATATTATTACATTATTAGAATGCGTGCCGGTCCTGATCAGATGACACAGGCTACAAAAAGTAAGTCTGTGTTTGTATGACGCCTGTGAACATCCAGTGCATGGCCGTACCGAAACTGAATACATGAATATTTGTAATGTTGATATAACTTTAATGTCTCTTTAATTTGGGAAGGAAGCTCTGTCACAATTGGGCCATCATGATTAAGAAAATGAAAAGATGTACCGGTGAAGCTACTTGAATAACTTAAATCATTCTGACTTAAATGTTCCAAACCAGTGTAACCATTTGTTCTAAGTCAATACATTGATTGTGTCTTCTCACTATTATAAACTGCTCATAGAAAAAAAAAATCACAGCCCGTATTAATTTATGGGACTACGTCGTAAAAAGGAAAAGCAAGATATATTCTAGTGTGACAGATTTTGAATGTTTGCGGTAATGTTTTTGTAACATCTTTATATATGTGTGTTATTTATTTATTGGTGTGTGTATATTTACAGACGTCGCTTATCGTTCCCAAAAACCTAAAACCTGGACACATCTGACCCATTCTGCTCACCGATCGTCTTTTGTTTCCTGTACAACGTTCTTGCTTTTCATGGAATTCTCTGGATGAATGGATTGGCAGATCTCAATTCCTAGGTTTAAGAAAAAGAATGAAACCATGAGCTCATCAGTAGTGCCTTTTTGCACTAGCTACACATCTTTTATGTTAGGGCGGACCTTAACAACCATCGCTGTGTCACTTAAGCTTGGTTTTCTTAAATACAGTACTTATGCTGGGTGAAGTGGGAGGCCATATGGGGACCCAGTTAGTGGATGGAGCCCACCACCTACAGCAGTATGATCAGTGATGGGAGAGTGACCTTCCTAGTTCCTGTCACATGACAGAATCAGCCAGTAAGAAGCTCTTTTTGTAGTCACATGTTAAAGTCAGGGAGCGTGAAGGAAAAGGTCCGTGTTGCTACGTCAGGACCCCCTACAAGCAGCCTGCAGCTACAGGAAGGGAGATGCTCTGCAGGCAGGAGATTGGGTCTGTGTTTGTGGAGGCCGGTGGGTGTTTATGTGGGATAGTTCTCTAAGTAAGTTAGATTTACATATTTACTAAAAAAGACAGCACAGAAGGAGTTTAATATGTTTCTAGTTCCCCTTGCCTCTGTAACGCTTACCGTTACTTGTACTGTTGCCGTGCTGTCCCTGTCTATAAGCTGTAGTATTTTGAAGGTTTTTCTTTTCTCCGGGCGAGCTATGTCGCTGGTCCCCAGATGAGTTGGCTTCCATGATTAGTTCTTTGGTAGAATGAGGTCTCTCACAATCACTTTTTCTCTTAGTTAAGCGAGATCTTTCTGTTTGTATTTGTTCCCTTTGCAAATGTGGCTGATCTTGGTTCTTATGGTCTTTGTTGTTAGATTTCTCAGTAATTATCAGCTTCCTGGACTTGTGAGGTCTTTCTCCAGTCCTTTCGTCCTTGGCTTTTGTACCAGGTTGGAGGAACTGTTGGCTATCCTCAGCCTCTACGTTCTCTTTTGGGGATTTTGGCAGTGAATTATTTTGCATATTCTTTGTGCTTTGCATTTGTAACGTACCGGACACCTGAGAACCGGAAGGAGACGGCTGCGTGGCACTCCCTTCTGGGCGCATTGTAAAGCGGTTAATTCTTGATGGCACAGTGGTTTTGGCTCTCCCCGTCGGTGGTACGGGTACATGGCCAGAGACTGTTAGGTTACCATGAGCAGAACCAACACCCAGTGAAGTAAATATCTGTTCTGTACAAGAGGCTGTGTTTAAAGTTTGTATTTTCCCAATGTTTGTACATTCTCTAGCATCTGTGTTTAACAAAGTATTTCCATTTTTTGGATTTAACATACTGAGTTCTTTCCTGGAATTTATAGCTACCCCTACAGGCTTTATTTCTGATCTACAGTCAACGTCCTGAGACACAGTTTGATTCCTATGATTTGATCTTGTATTAGTCTGGGATTCTAGATTTGATTCTGATGTTTTGCCCGATGGACCTGGCTTCCAAGGCGGTGGGTTTTGTGTTGCTCTTCCTATCATAGATGGATGTTCATTCATTCTATTTTCGGTCACTGGCTTTAAGCTGCTAATACTGGTTTCGATTTCTTGGTGTGGAGTATACGGTGTGTAACCAAGTCTAGGAGATGCACTTAAAGGTGTGTTCCGAGAATTTCTTCTGGCAGCACAATGAGGACTATTTTTACTTTGGCTCCGGATAGCGTCCTCTTCCTCTGAGGAGTTTGCAGTGGAATCCTCTCCGATATGTGTCTCGCGGATCAGCTCCGTATGTATTCTCCATGGCTGCGATGGAAGAATCCAGTGAGGAGAGGGTTTAGTCCCTAAGGGACAACTGAGAGGGCCCTCCTGAGTGATTCTTAAGCCCATCTGAATATTCCGACCACTTGTGCGTTGGGGGGTACCTCCTGGAACCTGATTGGCTCCTGATCCATTTAGGTAGGAGCCACAAGTTCCACAATGTTCATTACCAGATGGTGACAGGTGCTGGGTCCCGGAAACATGACCACTGGACTGTCGCATAAGAGGTGGGGTAGCGTTTGCAGAGGGTGACTGCGGACCCTGTTGCTGGCGTTCTCGGTAACGCTCCTCTGCCTCTCGTTCTGACTCATCTTGGAAACGCACGTGGGAGGGCGACGTTCCACGAGATCCTCGATTCCACGAACAATAGTCACTGCTGGAGCTGTCACTCAGAGACCCCCCATCCGTGGCAGCACCAGAAGCACAACGGCTGCTGCAACAAGACAAAAAGAAGTAAAATAAAAGAAATTTAATTTTGTTTGCGCAAATATGCATAAGATAAAATAATTTTCTTCACGCATTTTGAGGAAAACAAAACTCATCTATGAAATATACACATTACGCATGAACATAAAATACTTAAAGAACCGTAACGAAAACAAACATCATAATAACCAGGCTTTAACTAGTACACTGTACACGGTTATATTCTTACTACAACCGCAAAGTATATAAAGCTCCACTCACACAGCACTATGGCATATGATGGCGCTATATAGATTGATCAATAATAATAATATGGATACAAGATACGTCAGAACAACAATTGCATAACAAAACAGGGCAAATGTCTTTTGGGTTGTTTTCAAATATATGGCAAATTAACTGAAAGAAGTCAGGCGCTCATCCTATCTTGATATTCTCATAATTTACTGCCCATAATGCTGGATCGTCACAAACCTAATAGCAAGAGGATCCAGTCTCAACTACCCTGAGACATAACGCGAGGTAGGGGTGCTGTGCTGATATATTGTGGGGGCAGTTAATCCCTCTTCATACCCCAAAATGGCAATGCACAGGCTTTTAGCAAATGTACTGAATGCATTTAAATATATTTTACATCTGAAAGCCAGATAGAAAAGGCAAACTAACAATAACAATAATAATAATAATTATAATAATACCATATAAATTATATTTTTATCGCAGTGTACCTTTAGGAGCCAGTTCTGTTCTTTATACATTTTTTTGATAATACCGCTTACAAAGCCTCTCATTATAACCGGAAGACGACACGCTGGCAAGAGTATCGCTGCGTGGAGAGCTCACCTCGGCAATTACTGCCCAATGACGGCTGACAGCTTCTCAGTTATTTTCTTCTTTAGCCTTATAATATTTAGTTCCCATAACGCTATCGCTATATAGTAGCTGCATGACGGACCTTCTGCTTGTTATCAATAACTAAGAGTAGTGATACGATAAAGTATAATAATATAATAATAAATACTGTCACTGGTGCGTTTAACCTCGGTGCCCTCTTAAACCAGAGGTCTACATGCATCATGGAAGCACCGTAGGAGTTAAGATAGCCTATCCTATCAGATTATCAGGGACAAGGTCAGTATTCCTCAAAATGAAAATAAACAGAATTATAGAATCACTGCCAGTCCCCAGCTAAGGACATGGGTATAAAATGTGGCCTTGTCCCTGATGGTATCAATACAGGCAGAATGGTGTTTATTCCATTAACCTTTTCCTCCTCCTTTTGCTCCTTTTCACTGTCCTCTTCTTTTTCGATTTGATTTGTTTCTCTTTCTAATTCCCTTAATCCCACTACTCCCGTCCGTCGAGGTGTTCCCCACCACGTACCGTCTGAGTGGAGGCTGTGAGTGCGAGTGAATGGACACACAGTGTGAGGCTCGCAGTGGACTGGCTCCTTTGGCTTTCATCCGTGCTCTGTGCAACAGCTGCTTGGCCTGTTCGTGACGGACGCTCAGCTCCCTGGGAGAGGATTACAGTGGATTTAATAATGACGCCACTTCCCCGAGTGTGACAGCCAGCGTCAGGCTGTGTAAAATGCAGGGTGGGATGGGAGGCGCACACTGACAGCACCCCCTAATGGACCCTTTACACAAAACACTAGACACACCAAGAGGTAACACTAGGACATAACCTATTTAACGGACGATTAGACCCGGACTGTTAGAAATGCAGATTAAATGCAATCATCATTTCTGAGTAAAAGAGGGATAGATTATGTCTGTGAAAGGAAAGGGTAGAGGACGCATGCGCCATCCCTACAAGATACGGTTTCTTGGAAAAAAACAAGCCATCTCGACAATTCTATTAAAACATACTCTTTTTTATGTAATATAATATAACGTTCTTACAAAAATTTAGCAAAGGCTGAGGAAAACCCCCCAATTTTTTGTACAGCATACAAAAGCTACAATCGTACAATAAGACGTATTCAGCGGCTGAACAGGAATCCCGTATAAAGGGCTGGTGTGCAAAGCATAAAAATATATACGAAAGCAAATTTGGAAAAGATGATATATCAGCTGACGTATAACGGATTGCAAGCTTTTGAGACTATCTAGGTCTCTTCATCAGGCGTATGTCATTCAATTCAGTTAGCCAATAAAGGTATCACCTTTAGCAAATTAGCTTTCTCTCGTTCTGCGGCTAACACGTTAAAACGCTATAGAATATACGGGAATATGTTATAGTATGAGACCCCGCTGCAAGTAGCAAGAAAGAAAACCATACAAAAATGTATTCAGATTGTAAGAAGGCAAGTTAAATGGCACACTCCGGCCATAATATGCACTTTAATGTAGGGCTGCAACTAACGATTATTTTAATAATCGATTAATCGGCCGATTATTTTTTCGATTAATCGATTAATCGGATAAAAAAAACAATATGCAAATTTTTCGTTTATTTAAAAGAATTTAATGAACTGGATGTTAAAAAACAACTTAAAATTTACATTAACATTCTTATTTTGTTATGATGTAATAAAAAACAATATTTTCAAAGTACAAGAACCCAAACACAATATTTATGAAACAAAATAACCCCAAACATTCTGAAAAGAGGTGGACTATTACTGTTCAAGAAACTTTGCCCCAGCACTTTGCACTTTGCACCCAGCACTTTGCACCCAGCACTTTGCACCCAGCACTTTGCACCCAGCCCTGGCACTTTGCACCCAGCACTTTGCACCCAGCACTTTGCCCCAGCCCTGGCACTTTGCATCCAGCACTTTGCACCCAGCATTCAGCACTTTGCACCAGCACTTTGCACTTTGCACCCAGCCCTGGCACTTTGCACCCAGCACTTTGCACCCAGCCCTGGCACTTTGCACCCAGCACTGGCACTTTGCACCCAGCACTTTGCACTGTGCCCCTGCACCCAGTCTCTAACTCTGCCCTGCACCCAGCCCTGCCCCCACATTCTGCCCTGCCCCCACACTCACACTCTGCCCTGCACCCACTCTGCCCTGCACCCACACTCACACCCTGCCCTGCATCCCCACCCCCACTCTGCCCTGCACCCAGTCTCCCACTCTGCTCTGCACCCACACTCACACCCTGCATCCCCACCCCCACTCTGCCCTGCACCCAGTCTCCTGCCCTGCACCCCCCACCCCCACTCTGCCCTGCACCCCCACCCCCACTCTGCCCTGCACCCCCACCCCCACTCTGCCCTGCACCCACACTCACGAACCGCTCTGTGCGAATGGAGCCACTCGCACAGAGCGAACCGCTCTGTGCGAATGGAGCCACTCGCACAGAGCGAACCGCTCTGTGCGAATGGAGCCACTCGCACAGAGCGAACCGCTCTGTGCGAATGGAGCCACTCGCACAGAGCGAACCGCTCTGTGCGAATGGAGCCACTCGCACAGAGCGAACCGCTCTGTGCGAATGGAGCCACTCGCACAGAGCGAACCGCTCTGTGCGAGTGGAGCCACTCGCACAGAGCGAACCGCTCTGTGCGAGTGGCTCCATTCGCACAGAGCGATTCGCTCTGTGCGAGTGGCTCTGTGCGATCCGTGCACATAGACATGAAGAATACTTACCTCCGGAACGCGTCACATCCGTCACGTAGCTAAAAGAAGGCGGAGACTGCAGAGCGTGTAGCAGAAGCGGGGAACGCTCGCGGAGGTAAGTAAAAGGAGCCGAGTGCTCCAACAACGAATTGATCACTCGATTAATCGATAACGGAAATCGTTATCGATGATTTCCGTTATCGATTATTATCGATTTTATCGATTCGTTGTTTCAGCTCTACTTTAATGCATATCTGATCAGTCCCTTTACATGGTATGCATTTTATGAAAGCATAGAGGATTCTGCGGAATCCCCCCATTTGCATTTACCCCTCTCCCCCCATGAACACATCTCCCTGCTTCTGATATACTCCCCTCCGGGCAGCCCCAGCACCGACTCGGCAAATCCCACAGGCACTGAAGTCAATGAGCACTTTATTGCCACTGATTAGCTGCTTCAGTAGCCAATCAGTGCCAAGAATCGTCAGAACAAGGACAAGGAAGGAAGCTGCACAGCTGCAGCTTCTACCTCAGGTGTTTTTATTTTCTACATTTTTTTTTAAAGAATGCATATTAAAGTACTCATAAATTACTAATAAGCATTCTTTAGTTACTGGGGCTGTCAGGGACATTAAACTGTTTCATGTGACAAATCAGCTTTAAAGAAGAACTGTGATTTTTTTAATGACTCAGTGTGATGTAATCATCACTGCATACATCGCTGTGAGTTACTTTACATTAGTTTACATTACAGCTTGCATGTTATATGTCACCATCCAGTTGTTATTGGTTTACCTATTAAATGGAACTCCAGGCAGCTTTGTCAGCACGTTCCCATTACAAAACCGCAGATTTACTATTCTCAGAGTGTCTAGTAAGTTTCACCGGGGGCGGCTTTTCACACGAATCTGATGGAGAGTCGGTGTGAAGAGTCGCCACTAGAGCGAACTCCATGTGTGTTGCAAAGACCCCACCGACGGTGATTCTGTAGGGACCCCTTACAATGGAATGCCATGCATGGGTCTTTGTCTATAGGTTCGTTACCCTGACAGCGGACTGTTACTACACTTCAGCCCTGCAACACCGCTAGGGTGTTAAATGGTCTGTTAAAGGAACAATAGAAACATTTAAATACATAAAAGATTCGGCAAAGCACAAGAAAGGAATGCGAGGTTCTTATCCGCCACCAAATCCTTTCTGTGTTTCTAAGTAAATCAAGACAAGTTATTTACAATGAAATATCAGTTAACCAGTCAGTTTTATGGGAATTATACATTAGATTTATATTAATTAGACCCCTAGGATGCCTATTGGAACCAGCTTTAGTGATTTGTTTTTATCATTGATGTTATCTGTGCTGTGAAATAATGATGTTTCTTACCCGCAGCTTTCTGAAACTGGTAGAGAAACACCTGAGTCGCCATCTGCTTCCACGTGAGTCATCCCTATGATGCAGAGAAACACGTTTCATGAGAATAAAAGTAGCCAGTTCCTCACATACATAAACCAAAAATACACAGGACAGTAAATGCCACGGGGCGCAGACATCGCCGATAAGGCCCTACTCACAGCTGTCACGTTTTGGTGTGGGTCCATGCTGTGTCTCCACACTGAGACCTTCTGGTTTGTGTAATTTAGACCTCAGCTCCTGTCTGTTCCTCTCCACTCGCTCAGCTAGACTCAGGTTACCCGAATGCTGCAAGGTTCCTGAAAGATCCAGAGAAGACGTTTGCAGGTGATCCTGGGGCCACATACCCGAGCCAGTGTCATGTGAGCCCTGACTGGATATAGATAGCGTCCTTGAAAAATGCTCCGCAGTATCATCTCTACTACTGCTTCCCCAACGTTTCTCGCGTTCATCATCATGAAAGGTACTCTGACCGCCGCGTTCCAGGACCTCCTCGGTCAGGTAGGTACGTAGCTGTGGATTCACCAAAACATCTTCAGGGAGCTCTCCTTGCTCCCTGTAAAACTGTGAAGCTGACAACTCCTTTTTCTTCTCTTTTAGAGCATTAACCTTCCCCTGAAAGACTGAGGTCTTCTTGCCCGTCTCTGATTCCTCCAGTTGCGGCTGGCGTGTATGTTCAGTGACGCCGCTGTTCCCAGATGCAGGTTTCCCTTTCCTTGGACTCCGACTGCCCTTTGATGTTCTTCTTTTTTCATTATCTTTATGGGGAAGATGCCCCCTCATATTTACATCAGCAGCCATCTATGCCAAGATCCATCAACACCTAAAAAATTGGAAGATACGGAAAAACATTTAGAATTTGAATTTTTAAAAAAAAGACGCAGTGGCACAGAAAAGTCATCATTTGTGAAAGCAACCCATCCATCATTGAAACCGCGTTCAGAAAACGCACAGCTTTCTTTTATTTTTACCCTTTCATTGTTTTCATGCACATGAGGCTGCATACAAAGTGCTCAGTGTCATGAAGGCTGCTGTAAAGGCTATACCAGCTATACCAAAGGAAACGTGGAAGTCATTGGCATTTTTGTGGTTGGCAGGAACCAGGGAGAAGCAGCTGTGTACCTTCTTCATGATGTCTACAGGTTATAAAATATGAGATATTGTCACCAAAACGAATATAACATTTTTAAACATTATATAGACATATTTGTTAGAGAAATCAACAAAATGTAACAATGAATTACGCACCCAGAGCCAGAATAAACATTGACAAAACCATATAAAAATATTTAGATTTTGTTTAAATATACACGTTTTGTATATATATATATATATATATATATATATATATATATATATATATATATGTTCTCAAGGAGAACATTCTGCGTTTATTTCCCAAACATAGGAATAGGTATTTTCCCAGGGGGGCCACATACGCGTCAACAGAGTCCAAAAGTACATTACTTAACGTGTGGCACCTCTAGTGCTCCGGAATCATTTACTCCATGCATTAAAGCATTCTTCGTTTGTTACTCGGGAGTCCTTGAAGGGGGCAAAAAAAGGTTGCTTGGGAAAATTTGCCATTAACAAACATTATACGGCTGAGACTCAATGACATAACAGGCCGAGGTCTTTACGTTACGACTTTAGTATCGAAATACTTTATTGTCAAAAATGTGTGTCAAACAGCCACAATCTGAAGTGTCCGTCTGTCTGAATAAACTCTGTCTGAATAAACTGCTTTATATCCATTATTCACAATGTGACTACGGTATATGATGGCGCTATAGAAAGCAATACAAAATAAATGGCAACTTGAAGCTTGGATTGTCACTCTTGGCCATCTACCCGCAGGTCAAGCATTTCTGTAGTTTTCCTTTTTTTGGCCAATTACTGCTGTGTATAACGGTAATTGTGACACCGGCCCCTGCAGTCTGACCCCAAATAAACGTCACACGCATTAAACAAGCGCCCGAGAAACCAAGTAACTTGCTGGTAAATGACGACAATTGCAAGAGGTGCTGCAGTAACCGGCACGTGGTACAGAAGTGTGTCAGCCCCCCACGCGTTTCTCAGGACAGCTTCTTATTACTGGCCATCTCTACCAGCTTTAAAAATTCAACATTCCAAATCACTCAACATCATATCAGAGAAGAGCCAACAATATACACATACATACCATACATATATACCATACGTACATATATACATCCATACACACATATATACCATACATACATACATACATCCATACACACATACATACTATACATATATACCATACATACATATATCCATCCATACACACATATATACCATACATACATACATCCATACACACATACATACTATACATATATACCATACATACACACATACATCCATACCATACATACATCCATACCATACATACATCCATACACACATCCATACCATACATACATCCATACCTTACACACATCCATCCATACACACATCCATACACACATATATATACCATACATCCATCCATACACACATATATACCTTACATACATACATCCATCTATACACACATATATACCATACATACACACATACATCCATAAACACATACATACCATACAACAGGCTGGAAACAGCACGCACTGGTGGCTCTGGCAGTACGCGGGTGACATGCCAGCCCCTGCCAGCTCCACGCCAGCCCCTGCCAGCTCCACGCCGGCCCCTGCCATCCAGTGTTTATGCCAAGTGGAGGCGCTCGGGATTTCAGAATCTGCCATAGAAGGAAGAAAAGTTTATCCGGCAGGCTGTTATCGGGGAAGCCGCGCACCGAATTCCCGCTGCCGGTGTCACCTCATCCATCGCCAACACCGAACCCCCACATATCACGTGACTCACCATCTACTCTACTATAACTCTCACCACAGTCAGCGACCCTGGCGAGACGCGCGCTCCAGTAACACTAGGTAGCATTACAGTGACGCGGTAACAACTGTATTCACTAACGTTCCACTCACCAGCTTTGTCCACGCGAAGTTCGGGGGGGTGACCGCGGATTTAGTGCCCGGGGGCCCATTCACACACCCGGCCGAGGTGCTGGCCCAGTGAATAGCTCCATGTGTGCCACATGCTGCCAGAGTGCCGGCCGCCTCCCCCCGGGCTCCCCATCCTTGCCCCAGGAATGCGCGTTCACTGCCAGATGCCCCGCACTGTGTCCTTCAACGTCTTCCCACAAACTCTTCTCTCCTTTCAGTCATCTCCTTCCCTCTCCCTTCTCTCCATCTCCCCCTCTAGTCTCCCTGTGACCTCAGCTCCCTCCCTCCTCCCCGCTAAGAAACTCTCCCCTCCTCTCCTTAGTAAATATCTAACCGGTCTCTTTGGGGCATTTCGCAAACAGCTGCCCGCACAAGGTGTGAGAGAGCCGGGCCGGGGTGGGAAGTAGACGGGGGGTGAAGTCTCAAGCTGGCATTACAGTGGGCTTCCAGTGACGCATGGAGGGGGTGAGGGGAGTAACTGGAGGGGGGAGACAGCGAAGGGAGGAGTCGGAGAGAAGTTAAAATTCACACAGAGAAGGAGCTGTAATTAAAGTGACTAAATACACAAGACTCTGGGATGAAGGAGGTGGGGAAACAGACATAAGAAGAGACAGGGAGCAGAGCCTGGGGGAAAGGGGGGAAACTCAAATAGTGGAGGAGGGGGCGTAATAGAATTTCACGGCTGATTACTTTTCTGGCCCATGTTGTAGTAATTCAGTTCTAAATAATAATGGCTCATGAACCGGAGTCGCCTCTACAAAGCCAAATTTTATTTTTGTTTTGCATGTTTTTACTTGCAATTCCACAAATAGCCACCAGTGTCACATATGCTTCCGGCAGTGTTTCCGTGACAACGGGATCCTTTGTATGCTCCCTTTACTTGCTTTTCTATGCAGTTGTGGCCCCCGCTGGATGGGACACATCGTGTGTTATCTGCCCAGTGGGTTTGGGGCTGCTTTTTTAATGTACTTTTTTAATCCAAAGACATCGGGTACCAGTTTAGAAAGGCAGAAGGCCGCGCGCTCTACCCGGCAGGGTCCTTTATACTTATTGTACCCTAATGGAAATGTCTGCAGGCTGCTGGATTTATGGAGCCTCTTCTTTTATTACTTGTAAACTGTAAACCTGTTAGCGCTTAATAAATAAAAATAGAGATACGTACCGGTTTGTTTGATAATAATGAAGCAAAGTAATGAGATCGAATGGAATGTACGTGGAAGCACTTCTGTTTATCCTATGGTGTCTATATATCTCAGAAACATCTGCATGGGGTGTCATTTGCACCATGGGCTGCCATAACCGATACAGCTGGGAAGTATAGCTGTCATTTATTGGCGTAACAGGGGTCCGTCCATGGGTGAAAGATGGGGGTCCGGGGTAGCGGTAACTCTCGCAGGGGGCGTAGTATTTTTAGCGACATGTGCCCCACATGCTGTGTTATGCGGTTAAGTGTACGACGGCACGGGGGTCAGATGTTATTGGGCTTAATGCTCATTGAAAGCCACTAATGTCCTTCAGCGGCTTCCTTTAGAATTAACTCCTTAAAGGTCACCAGATGATCCATTTGGTGAGATTCTGATGGAAATCAGCACTGATTGCAGTTATTCTCTATTCTGCCGGTTTATGAGCAAATGTTCAGTGTAACGTTAAAAGTGAAGGACCCGAGCCTTGGTGTTTCTCAAGGCTCTGCAGAGATGAGGGGCATCAGTTAAACCGTCCAAGATCATAAGATTTATTATGAAAGTAAATGATGATGTTAATGGTCCTGCATACTGCAGCTTCATTCATCCAGGCAAGGACATCTTCACAGAGAGGAAGAAACACACGCCAGGGGAACAAGACTGTTACTGAATCAAATGTCACATATAGAACATAACTGCCAGACACACACACAGCGACACGTTACACATTTCAGTGCAATCAGTTTTATGGAGCTTTGTGACATTCCTACATACACAATATAGCAGGAAACAATTCTGAAAATAATGTACGATCTCTTAAAGTGTCATGTAAAGTAGTTGTGTGTGAGACTCCTTCCTATTTCTCAATGCTATGACCAAATCGATCTTTTATGGTTGATATCCCTGTTTGAGTGCAGCCGATTCAATTACGGGTTTATTTAAATAATGACAAAATCAAGGTTTTTGGGAGGACCGATATTAGATCCATTTGGGGAACACATTTGACAAGTCACTAGATAGCCCACAATGTAGAGTCTATTAAAGGGCTAATATTTCAGCGTCTTGCTACCAAAGGTAGACTGATCCACTAGGCACTAGGACACTGACCTAGGGCCCGCAAGGTTCAGGGGGCTTGTGGTGAGGTTTGCAGGAGCCATGATCTTCCACTAACTGGCCCAAACTGTGCTTAACTACAAGGGTCAACCAGCACGTGGAGTTAGTAAGGCAGCGGGCATCATGTTACATCATGAAGCAGTAAAGGGGGGTGCGGGAGGGAGGGGATATGTATGTTTTAATGTTTTTGTATCAATATATTTGTGCATGAATGGCTATGTATAAGTGTATGTGCGCCAAGCTTTGTTGTCATATCCCGGTGCCCAGCACTGAAGCAGAAGGCCATTTCTTAAAGAAGATCAAAAAGTAAGGAAAAGAAAAGGAGGAGGCAAAACAGACTAAAACAGAAGAAGAAAAGGTTGAGGATAAGGAGCTGCATGAGATTAGACAGAGACACAAGAAAAGGTAAGAAAACATTGTGTTAAAAAGCATGAAGCGTGTGCGTGATGGCCCTTTGATACACAGTGGTACAGTGGTACACAGTAACATCCCATCAATGATGGGAGTTAAGGTGTACAGTGCACCTTAACCATATCGCTATATACTGAGCCAGGCACTGATTGTGGTACCACTGTCAGTGTCTGGCTCAGCAAATAGGGATTCCAGTTATGCTGTACCACCTCCAATGTCTGGCACAGTTTATAATGATGGCAGTTATGCTGTACCCAGTGCTGTATCTGCCACGGGGCAGACAAGGCAACTGCCCTCCCTGCAGCCACACTGATGATTGGCCCTGCCCCTTTCTGCTTCCCAGTCCCTCCCTGCAGTCACACTGATTGGCCCCACCCCTTTCCTTATAGCATCCACACTGCTCAGCAACTAATTTAACAGTAAGTATAAAATTAATATTTGGGATGCTGAAAGTTAGGCAAGGTGGGGGTTGATTTAGGGGCAGTTGTGGTTGGTGAGGTCTTTAGGGTTAATTTAGGGGCAGTTATGGTTAGGGGTGGGCCAATTTTAGATTATGGGGGTGCCAGAGTTTAGTCTTGCCTAGGGCAGCACAAAACAAAAGTAAACCACTGCCTGTACCACCGTTAATTTGTGTCTCAGTATATAGCAATGGCAGTTATGCTGTACCACAATCAATGTCCGGCTCAGTAAATAGTGATGTCAGTTATGCTGTACCACCGTCCGTGTCTGGCTCAGAATTTATTGTATATATACAATGTATGTCCCTCTAATAAAGCCAGACTTTTAATTGTGTATCCCAGGAGGATGATTACAATAATATGGTTACACTACAATCATTCAGTTGATTGCTTTATCTGATTAAAATGTTTTTTTTTTTTTTTTTTTTTAAGCAGCACATTCCATAAATGAAAACTATCATCGAGTCAGGAAGTGACCAAAATCTCTCAACTCTCATGCCCTCTAGCCATTCCTCATAACTTGTTGGGAGGTGTGCTCTTGTTAAATGTATTTGGATCAAAATTATTCTCTATTTAGAAGGTCTGCAGAGGCCCCTATTAAAGATTCTTAATTATTGCTTAAAAAACCCAACTGGACAGGGAGCATTGACTTCTGCCGGTATGCTGTCAAATTTAAAGTCTCATCAACGGAAATCAATGAATATTTGAGTTGTAGGAGTTCTGTCAACCACAGTAACTGACATTTATTGAATCAACCCAAAGGCAACAGCAGCAAGAAGATCGCTCCTTGCAGGTATTGACATACGTCTCATGCATCAAAGTTACATTAACCTACCCATTAGGGAGACAAGGATTGTAAAGCCATAAGCGTATTGTAGTAATAGTCATTGGACCAAGCAATGATGGTTTAGTAACTAAATTAACGCAGCTCTGACTTATATTGATGATTTCAAAGTCCTAGACATTACAATCACAATATTATTATTGTACTTATTGAATGCCACAAGTGGAGTAATTTGATTAAGGACAGGATGAGACAGACAGTATTTAACATCTAATGTTACAGCCCTGTCTGCCCGGCCAGCCAGACACGCATTGTATGACTTACCTCACCTCCGGCAAGAAGGAGCCATCCATCGAGCATATTTTAACGAACACGGGGATGAGATATGGTATTGCTAGATGGACCCATCGCAGCGTTACACAGAATCTGATCTTGGCATCTGCTGCAGCTCCTGGCTTAATGCAGCTTTTAACATAACTGATTGAATTCATAATCCTACTGAAAAAGTGGGCCAGGTTATTTATATAAAAAATGTATCAGTCACAGAGGAATAAGGGTGCAGCATTGTATTAAATTGCTCAAAATACTTAGTGGAGGGAAAACTGTTGATGGTAAAAGTGTGTACCTTGTAGATACAATCTGACACGAATGAGACATTTGCACTACCATGCATTGTGATCCGTCAGCATATGGTCCGCTCAAAGCGTATGTAAACATTGTGAAAGTGAAAACTGTGTATGCATGAGGGTACGTCACATAGATCTACTCTTGTACTCATGGACGCTGTAGTCCCTTTTTTGATGCCGGCTTTCTTTATATAACAGATGTGGGTCTCGTTCAGAATATTATTCCAGAGGCCTATTAATAGGGATTAAGTGAGCCTTTATTAGCCTAACATTTCGTCTGCCAACGTCTTATGTGTGATCTGTCGACAAAGAATCGTATATCATTCCGAGTAACTACATAAGGGCATTCGGATACCTTATAAAGTGGAAGGCACACAAAGTAGATACAATGCGTTATCTCGTTGCGTTATGCCACTGTCCCTTAGGAATACGGGGATAACAGTGCGGCACCCATGAGTAGCACACAGATATAAGCTGGAAAGCTACATTTCTCTATTTATTAATGACAAGTTCCGTCTGGTGACAGAGACCCTTTAGTATCCATTGGTAACGTTTTTTTTCTAATGACAGATGTACTTTACCATCGCCATGTAAAACTACTGTATTTGACATTCAGGTTTGCTCTGTAAGCAGTAACATCTAGAAAATCAAGAGACAGACTCCACAATAATTTTCTTTTTTGTTTTACCAAAAACACATAAAGCCACATAAATCTGATTTTATACAACCTACAAACCAGAAGCACTTTGTGCCAAATGTTCCTACTGACCAAAAAGTACTCCACAGTATTTATTATAAAGAAAAGAAAATGAAATAAAAAAATGTTTATATCCATCAAAGGGGAATTGAAAGCTATAAGCACAGTCACATAGAAGAGAGCAAGCAATAAGCAGTTTATGGTCTTTGTCTTCAGAGCATAGAGAAGCACAAAAATAAAAAGGGCAGGGGTGGCAAGCATGAGAAGGAGAGGGATACGGAACTGGGAAGGACCCGGAGGAAGACAAGATGAGAGGTGGGGGATAAAGGATAGGAATGCACCCGAAAGACAAGTCACAGTGCTTATACTGAAGACACCTAGCAGGAAGAGAGCTTCACAGTGGGGAGAGCTGGAGAGGGGAGCAGGGAGGGACGGAGTGTGCTTAAGTTCCCTGGCTTTCTACAACATCCCTCTTCCAGACACGATTCCCTTGTTGCACAGACTTACACCACATCTTACACAAGAAGAACATGTTTGACACGTTACAGCTACCAAGCAGGGAGAGTGCTCTTAATGAGTGTATATACTTCTATCATTGTCAAAGTCAATTCTTCTCTCCTCGATGCATGTACAACATGGGTGGGGGATCCATGTTCAACTAACATGGACTGAGGATATTGTCTTCTGCTCTTCTTCGTAACATCTAAAAACTGTAAGTCGGGAAAGAGCAGTTTTTAGTCGGGCAGTAAGGTGACCATCTTGCATGTGTCATGTGAAGAAGGTTTTATGCCCCGGTTAAAACTGTGCTTTGTGAGACAAAAAAATATCTTAAGGAATGTGAGCAGAAAAACCAGGGTTGGTTGAGCATTCAATGGCGCACGTCTGGTGGTGAATCCTGCGAAGGATCAGATTAAAACATCTGCCCATGTGAATTATTCCCCTGGTCTTTGTTTTTCCTTGAAGCATATGGCATTTCGTGGAGGTGGAATATAAATACATTAGTAGAAGGTAAGCGGTTTATAAATATGCAGGAGTAAATAAAAACGTTGCCATGGCAGCTACTGGCACAACTAAATAACAGCCATGTCTAGTCTTCATTTTCTTTTAAGTGTTGACCAGTTTCTGCAACCTGTAAGTGGCAGTGAACGGGGCCGCGCTCGTAAGGACTGCATGTCCTCCATAACGCTGATGTCTGCAAGCTGTGGGTCATAGTCCTATTGGGACAAAAAAATTAACAAAGCAACTGGAACCATCTCCCTAAACTCAGCAGTTGAGCCCGTTTCTAAAAACACGAATAATTCCCTCTAGACAGAGCAGCATGCGCACGGACAAGAGAAGCCAAGATGAACAGCAATGCACGTACACAGCTACAGCAAGACGAGAACACAGCGGTCACAAACCTCAGCGAACACTCTAAGCACCATTTCCTCACAGTAATGAGGGAGAGGAGCTGAGAGAGGCAGGCTCTTGAAGAGGTAAATTGTCACCAAAAAGGGGTGTAAGTCTTAAAAGATTGTCCTTGCACCAACTGGAGAAAGCAAAGAGTGAGAAGGGGGCAGCTTTATTGTGTTTCTTTACCCGTCTCATGGAGCAGGTACAGAGCACAAGCTGACTAACCTTGTACGTGGTGTTTAGATTTCCTGTTGCCCCCTCCCCAATTACTGCAGTGACGGGGATAAAGGGACGGGAAGGGGTTTAAGACTGGTTCCCTATTGTCAGCCCTTGTGGGAATTTCAGCTGGCAAATATGGGTGCAACCCAAAAGGCAGCAATGAGAATGGACAGCAGTATGAGCCAGCACTCAAAGAAGTCACACAAAATACCGAAGACATGCCTTGCACCTGAATGCACAATGTACGCATGTCCACCACCTGGCAGTAAAGAGGAAAGGGTCCTGTTTAACCACTCTGCTGTAGGGGATCTACAAACAATTGCCCCAATGGCTACAGTTTTTAGCAGCAAAATGGTTAAGCGTCACAAATGCCCAAGTGCAGATTGTTGAGGCTATGAGAGGGAGTGCTCAGCTCTTACAAAGAGCAGAATACAGGCCCTTGGCAGGAGTGCCTTCTCTGAGATACTGAAATAACTGCAAGCCCTTAAGGCAAGCCATTACAAGATGGTCCAGAAGAACTAGGGAAATGTTAAGATAGAGTGAGAAGAAAGGAAAGAACTTTGGTTTAAAACAAAGGATTGTTTAAGGTGTAAATGAAGGGAATGCGCCCCCTCATACGTCGGTCACTCCCCCAGCCCCTTTAACATTGGGACCCCATCCAGCACTGCTGGGGGGTGGGAACACAAATATCCATGATGCTTTTGCAAACAAAATGTGTTGGGGTGCAGAGAACTGCGGTAAGTAAAGGGATGTAAGACAAAGAAAATAGCAGCTGTGAAAAAAGAGAACATTACCAGCAAGGGCCGGCATATGTGGCACCACAGCGCAAAAAAAAAAGCAAAAGTCAGTTAATTGAAGTCCGTTTAGAATCAGGCAAGAGATTAAGTAGTTTGGGACTGGGGTGTTTGTTGGAAACTCCCCTTTAGCTTCCCGAGAGTCCTTTCCATTTTGGTAGCCTCAGGTGAGGAAAGGGCTGTCCGTAGCTCTCTCTGTCCGTAGATTGAAAAATAATAGGCTGGGGAAGGCGAGCGTGCAAATGGCCAACCCAGCGACGGCGGGGGGTGAAGAGAGGACAAAGATAAGCCAAAATGGTGGGGAGGTGACAGCCTGATAGAAATGCTCCAAGGCTGGACTTTGATTGTGTCAGACAGTTCATGTGTTTGCTTCATCGTCAGTGTCATCAATCAGGATCTTAGCATCTCGTGCCTTACTCCTAAAAGACAAAACAGAAAAAAGAGGTGATGTTGGATGAGAAGGCGCTGATTAAGGCAAAATATACAGGATCATTACATTACCTTCAAAAATACAAATGTATATAAAATACACACACACAAATACATACATACTAAACACACACACTCTTTCATACTCCCTCCCTTACCTCACCTGCAGATTTCTCTGTGGCACTCGGAAACTGTGCAGAAACCTGTCTAGTATTGCCCAGGGAAAGCAGGAATGCAGTAGGGTCATGTTATGTCATGTGACCCCACTGCGTTCCTGCTTTCCCTGGGTAATATGAGAGGTATCAGATACATAGAGGTAAGTTGTGATCCCTGAGACCGTGGGCGTTGTGGCCTCAAACAGTGGCTACTATGGGCCCCCACAAGAATGACTGGGCCTGGACAACTGCCCCCACGTTAAAGATGATCCTGTATCCTACCTACCTAAATTCACTGAATCTTTGTAAGATTCCTGTGAGCTGGCCTCCCATTAAAGGCAATAGTCAATCACACACACACAGGTCTGGCAATATTCCTTGCAACTCACTGTGATGACAAGCGGGGTCTGCGAAGGGAAATGCTCTGGCTGCGTTTCCAGGTCTTGCTCTTGGCTCGGTTTTTCACACCATCCTCTTGATCCATCATCTGCTCCAGCAGGGTTTGGTCGTCTGCGTTCATTGGTGCCACAGAAATATCACGCACGGCACGGAACTCACCACAGTTATTTAGGTGCTCGTTCTCCAGACGGAAGAAGTTCCACACAAAGCGGCTGCAAAAGTGGGAAGTCATAAAATATAATAAAAATATATAATAAAATATAGGCCTTTAATGGTTCACAGCAACAAATGTTTAAGGCTTAAGCTATATGTGTTAATTAATTACTTAAATAATCCCAGCCAATTCTTAGGTATCAGGTGTGTTAACAGAATTAATATAGCACCACTGTAACCATTTATATTAGTTTAGTTTAATACATTTCTGTACATATTTAATGGAAAAAGGCATTCTACATAAAATTAACTTCAGTTTACAAATACGTAGAACTGAAAGTGGGTGGGCAACACGTACACGGGTACAATGCATGTCTCCAAAAAGTCCTGTTTTCCGTGGTACAGTCCACCACTATCCCACCGAGCCATCACGGGCCAGTTGAGAAGATCGTCTGATCTCTCCTGTCCAGCCCAGGGAGCTATAAAACCCATGGAGGTCTGTGCTGTTGTACCACAGACTTCCATCACGGCTCCCAGATGGCCACCTCACCACGCTCTGAAGCCGAGTACGGCAAAGTTTCTCGTTAGGTAAGGTAGGCAATGTAGTTCCTTCCTATTCTGTATAGTTTTTGGAATGGGGTATGGACAAAATAGAGGATGCAAACATTTGATAAGATTGTGACATGAAAATTTCACGAATTAGGGGCAAACAAACTGTGTTAAGTGTCTACATTCTCACCGGAAGACCTCAAGTGGCGCAAGTATGGTGGAGATGATATCACCAGCATCTTGGAAGAGATTTAATGTGGTGAGAGATATCTGAATGGTCCAGGCGAAACGGAGAATTACATCTTGTATAATTGCACAATAGTAATATGCCTAGAGGACAAAACGGGAATCATCAGAACCTTAAACAAAAAGTCAGCATTCTCCTAGAAAACCAATTGACCAAGACCAATCAAAATGAGCCGTACTCAATATTTGATGTTACAGAGTCTGACCTTTTGCGGGTACACAATTTCTTCCCGGAGGAAAGTATTCTCCCCTGCGTTGCGGTCAAACAGTCCCCAATCCATCTTCAAATCCCATATAAGCGTGTAACAGGAACTGACAAAATAGGAGATAATCCAAAGGTAGAAAAACACCTGAAAATCACTGTGATGACGGTCTATGGAAAAGAGGAAGGAGAGAGGTGAGCAAACAGATCAGCAAATTAACCCTATACATTCATATAGCAACGTTACACCACCACATATCATTATGGTATCAAAAACAACAGTACACGTAGCAGAACCCTTCCACAAGATATTTAACACACATTCATATACCAGTTATCCGTGTCCAAAAATGTTGAAGAATACCCAATAATTAGGGACCCTTAGAAGAGTCTATTCAAAACTGGTAATTTCCATGTTTAGCTCTTTCTTTCAAGAGGAATAACTCTTGAACATGTCCGTGTCCTCTAATCAGCAGAAAACCGTCTCCTTTATTCACATGGTTACATCTTAATACACCAAAACACAAAAAGTCTACCTAGGAACTCGGACATAAAATAAAACCCAATGTAAATGTATATATCTAATATGCAACACCAGCAGTTAGAAGTTATGACATATTTGGCGTCAAAGGTTGCTTACAGCGCCATGTCAAAGGGCGCTGCTGGAAACCATTCACCTGTACCGATGGCTTCCAGATTAAGTGCATCCTAATTTAATATTCTGACATGTGAGAGTGATCCTTTGGGGACCATTTACATCTAAACTTTGCCTGGGTGAACATGGTGTGTATTTTATTTTATTTTGTGTGGAAACACCTGGACATGGTCCCGCCTTATATCAAATTTATTTTTTTTAATTTAACAATAAAAATTCTGCTGTGTATATATATATAATTATTAGAGAATGATTGCTGCTAATTGCACCTGCTTGTACCTAAAGGATTGGTGTTAGAAAAATGCTTATGTTATCGTAAATATTATTGCTGACAAAGACATAAGAAAGTAGAAAATGTCTAGTCTATGATATATGCACGAGTTCATGCCAACACATCTACTCTATGTTATTCTATATATGTATATGTGCAAAGGGTCAAGTATAGGCCATTCTTAATTATGCAGCTTAAAGAGGCGTAACCTGCTTGAAAAGTAACCAATCAGAATGATGCATGCTATTAGAGGTAGATAAGAGGTTATATAAACCATGTAATCCAAACATGTAATCAGACAATGGTTCGACTTTTGTTTGTTGTGTGCCTTGTCTCGATTATGCATGATCTAAATAAAGGAAAACTCTTTCTGAGGAGAATTCGACCATTATTTGAACCAACAATTGGAAATGTCAAAAATAACCATGTACTTCCCAAGCTCTGTCACTAGGTGGAGCCGTGCACATGGTTTTTCCAGCAGAGGTGTCAGTATTGTGAGAATAGCAAATATATAGTCAGAATTATTTCCACCCATGGGCAATTCTCCCTAAGGTTTTAGGGGACAAGAGAAAGGTAACTCAAGGACACTTGACACATTAAAATAGCTTGATTTTTGTGGTACTATGGGGGACCTGTCAGTTACATCAACTCGGTCTTGACTACTGACACTATGGCACAATACATTTCAAATTTAAGAATTCTCCACGGGCTCTCATATAGACTCTCCATATATACTTTATATTCTTCTCGTTTTCCAATTGTTCCTAATAAACTTGAAGCCATGAAGGTGTCTGAAATAAGAGGCCCCGAGGGTGCTTGTAGAAGGTCATCTTCCAGTTTCATCAATCCTCTCCTCTCAGGGTTTCTCATCCGACTACTTACGCACCTTCACGTTTCATACATTAAACTCAGAGTTCATCAGACTGATATTCAGCTGTGTGTCTTAATGCATATGATACGATGCCACCTTCTCAATACTAACAACCAATATAACTGTAAATGTTTTTTTCATTCTATTTAAACTCTCCAAAGTAAAAAAAAGACAAACCCAAATGTGCTTTGATTTTTATGAATACTATATAGACGGGAATAAAATGCATAGACCACAGTATTTTCATGAACACGGTGCCCTGCCTGGATCTTTGTTGCGTCACTGGAATCTCATGATGTAAACATTGCGCATGAATAGCAGACCCGTCCAAGCTCTTGCCAGCACTAATATCTATACCAGTGTAACTTAACCCCTTCATGACAAAGCCCATACATGCACAGGCTCACAATGCATTGTTTTTAATGGGTTTAAAGACAACCCATTGTCCTTAAGGGGTTAAATGGGATTTATTTCTGTATGTAGAAGTTCCCCTTTCTAAAAAGGGAGGTGTGTGAAACTCCGTAAACCGTTTTCCTTTCTACTAAAAAAGCACTAGATGGCGCTATTTATCAGAACATTAATCCCCATAAACCTAGAGACATAAAGAGAGACTTGGATGGAATATATAACACTATAACTGATTTTAAACATTTAAGGTACCAAAGGGGTACTAAAGGATCCAGCAATAGCTCAGTAGCAACAGTCTTCAAAAGGTTATGTTCAGAGAACGTACAAGTTGTGCAAAAAAAATTCATAAAAAGCAAAGAATAAACAATAAAATATCGGTGAAATCAACAATGGAGGTATTAAAACCGGTGATAACTGTGAGCTTCCGCCGCTTCTGTGTTCTAAACATGTACGAGAACTTATACCCTAATGAAGGGACTGATAGGCATCACATGTCAATAGTGGATATAAAATAAAACGAGCCCATTCGCTTTTCATTTCAAGGATCAGGGGGCTGGTATGACCTGCGGGGCTTTCGGTGTGGTATACACAGGAGATGCAAAAATACAATAGAATACCATATTTTTGAAAGCTAGTCACATTGAACATTCTTCTTTTTAAATTCTATAACCCATTGGATTTTAATCAGTACAAACAGTAAAAACAACAATCCATGATAATTAGATCACTCATCCTCTTCTGCTGCCAGTTTAATAGAAGAATTGGTAAGCTGTATCTTGGCAATTGGATCAAATATATAGGGATTGCTCGGAGAAACAAGGTTATGAAGAAATATAGTATCTGCAGCAAATATATGGCCAGGATGATGTTTTTTTCATATCTCAAGATTTTTCTTTCCGAGCGGTGCATGGTCACGCGGCGATACACACATGATGATTAAATTGATCAGATGATAGAGCAGAATGAAAATATATTGCCATAAACAGCAGGGACACTTTTGGTCTAGTTTAGTGTAATAAATAACAGCTCTGATGAAAACAAGAGGATATTGTGCAGCAGGCAATCCTGATAATCAACAGCTCAGGACAGAATAGAATCATCCATCATGGACACAATGTGGACACGAGGAGCATTTCGGACACGGTCTGTATTTATCTAGACTAAATCATTTTGCACCATGCTGTCTCACACCCTTATGGTACTTTAATCTTAAAGGGATACTAACAGCAAAATACTGTAAGCTTTGATTAAGTTTAGCGCACATTGAAAAACCAGTATGTATTTAGTGTGCATGCGCTTTGGTTTATTTTTAAAGTTACGAAAGATTAATAAAAAGTTAGATGATTATTCACCCTGACCATCTCATGGGCTGTTACCCAGCGCAATCCCCTAACTGCATGCCTCGTGTTACAGTCGGCCATTCGTTGGACGGGCCCTAAGTGTTTGTTATTGCCTGGTTTTCACTATCTAGGGGGCCAGGTTGCTGTTTTCCATCTAGTTCCCTGACTCTCATAGGGTTTTTACTATACATTATGAAGGTCTGATCACATTGAGCTTCTGCTGCAAGAAGAGCTTGGCTGACCTTGTATAATGTACAGTTAAAACAGGGAGATATCATCAAAGTCTCCTCGCTCTTTGAATTATGCATTATACAGGTCCAGTCCAGCTCTTCACACTAGAGAAACTTTCCAGTGTCGGCCCCTTATAATGCTCGATGAAAAGAGAGAACAACTCTGCAGACAACTCTCTCTTTAGTGAATAGCGGGGTGGAAGTGGTGAGCTGTTGGGGGGGGATAAAGTAGAGTATTTTAGGAAATAGACAACACATAAAAGCTATTTAATTATAAAGCACTTAAAATCGGTAAACGGTGCTAACATATTTTTGGATGGTGCTGCCCCATTAATACTCGACCTGCGTGTAAAACTCTTACCTTTGTGGGTACTGTAAAGAGCACCAAATGTGACCATGAAGAAGGTAGTGGAGTATTTGCCGGCATTGACTAGATGAGGGAATGCTCTCTTGGTGTCTCGGTATCGCCGCAGGCACTGGATAAAGCGCAGCCAGGCAGGAATACACTGAACCACAGCGCGCACGCCATAGGAATATGTGTTACATATGCCAGTACCTTTGTGAGAAAGAGAAAAGTTCTGTTAACGGCTATAACCACTTTCTCCATTTTTGTTTACATCACCCTCTTCGGTGAAAACGGGGTCTCTCCTGTTATGCTGCGGCTAGAGCCCCAGACTATTTGCCAGAGTACAGCTAAATGGAACACATTTGGAAGCCAAGCATGTACATCCTTAATAAAGACATCTCGGTAAACCTCATAAGGCGCAAGTCACAGACACAGATTAATGACTGTCTATTAAATATTTTGCCCTGTTAAGAAATTAACTTGTAAGGATAATAAATCATATAAATAAATTCATCCGCTCTAATCTGGGTTCGGAATACTGCGTGACAGGCACTAAATCACAGAATTCTGCTTCACACCAAATCAACAAATATCCTGGCAGTCCTGGAGCCATCACTTCCAGCGTAAACTACCCCCGATGCCCCTCTGTACACAACTAGCACCGTTCTATTGAAAATAATTGGAGATACATAATGGTGCCGTTTTCTACTTATTTTTGGATATGCAAGTTTCACATAATTATGTCTGAACGGATCCCCCCCACACACAATCTGTTATGGACTTGTTTAGATTCTGTTTAACGCCCCTTTTTGTTTCTTATAAATATTTGCAGGTACTATGTATAAAATATTCTTTAATACATAACCAGCACTATCTCACAGCACCATGACGGGATGAACAGCCACCTCTGGACCAAAGAGCGAATAAAAAACAAGAAGTTCTGTTTAGACTTTGCAGATAGGATGTTTTGGGCCACTATCTACGGACTATATACAGTAAATTCTAAACAAAAGCAGCAAACTGCGGCAGGCGGGATTGGGAACACTTTAAACACTCTCCCTGGGAGCACTAATGCAAATATTCTGATTGTTCTCTTTCAAGTTTAAGGACATCGAGTCCAGGGCAGATATTTCCTTCAACGCCTGACCCAGTTACCTTCGTGGATTAGTCCGGTTGGTGAATCCCAGTCCAGCTCAAAGCTGTAGAAGCAGATCATGAACTCCAGGTCCATGAGGATGACAGCCAGACTATTGAGTTGATCAGCCAGCCAGAAATCTGCAAATTCAACTTTGTGGAAGGGCGCTGTGAATACCCGGAACTAGGCGGGAACAAAAGTCACATGACATTAGGGAGAGGAGGCGTTACAATAACGTGTGGTTACAAATAACAGAGGGATATTGAAAGGAGAACGTCGATTTTGAAGAAACCAGCGGAAAGGTCTATATGAAACAATAGGAATTAGGGGTGAACTGATGGAAGGGAGCGGGTCACAGAGAAGACGAGCTGTATTGGGGAAAAACACTTACCAGCAGTTTGAGAAGCCAGAACCGAGATTTGTAGTAGAAGGTCTTAGTGGGATTGACAAGGAAGAGCAGCATGAAGCCATACAGCATGAGAGGATTCACCTGCATGTACACATTGATGTAGGATCCAAAGATACAGGACAACAGACTGAGACACCACAGCATCCCAAGGAAGCCTGCAATCTGACCAAGACAGACAATTAATATGCAATGTATCTAGATCTACATATATATATATATATTATATATATCACCCTTTGGAATCCTGCAATTGGTTCAGTAATGTATATATCAAACGAAGAGACAACTTAATGTGTATGTACAGCAATGAACAGAACATCCATAGGTATACTGTAACTTGACAGTGACAGGCACTTAATATTTGTATAATAAGCACTGCATGAAACCTGCATTGAAAGTCTTCAGTAACATACACAGTGATCAGTACCCTTAGATGTATAGAGTTGTCAGGAAGCCCAGTGTGATAAATATAATAAGCTGATCACGTTTTCCAGCAGCTTTGTTCATGAGAAATCTTTCCTCACAGTCAGTAACACCAGTGGCACCATATCACAAATCAGCAGGACCCCCACTGCTGTTGAGATAATGTTAAGTTCAGTGTTCTACATATGGCAAAACATAACGAAGAGAAGCATGAGCTGGAGACCTGACTTTGTTAAAGGACCTTTCCAGCCATCACATACACTTTAATGCGTACAACAGCTATGTGTCCCCTTTAAATTGTCATGGAGTCTGCCTCGCAGATGGATGGAGGAGCAGTCAGGAGAAATGCTTTACCCCAGACAACACTCATGTATTCAGCTGGTTGAGTAGGTGCCAAAGACGCATGGTCTGTATGTGGGCATTAAAGTGTTAATGTCTGTACAGACCTTGCCACAAGCAAAAATATTAAGCTTTTTACTAATTTGTTAATGACAGGTGTACATAAATATTCCTGTTTATTGGATGAGTGTAGCAGGTGGTCAAGGGGGATCAATATTTTAATCTTTGGACAAGCAGCAACCCGATTAAGATCACAAAATGAAATGTGTTTTATTACTCTCAAGGCACAAGAATAAGTAGCTAACATGCTTGCACAATCTATAAACTACATAAACATTAAGGAAATAAACAGGAAAGAACGTTAAGTCCTACCTCAAAGAGGTGCTGATGGGAGAGGTTATTCCGGGGGTTGAGTTCAAAGATTAGGACATGATTGACACCGGCTTGTCTCCAACCATATGTATTGATTCCCAAGAGAAAGAGAAACTCCACCAACAGAAAGCCCCCCCTGTAAATCCTCACCATGGGCCACACATTTAAACCTTGAAGCTTAATGGCACCTAAAAGACACAGAAAGCCTATTTGCATTAGAAAACGGCAAAGAGTGTAAATGGCTCAGGGTACGAACCTTCTACTCTAGTGTCTACTTCACCTTAGTCATAATGTCTGTAGAACATTCCATTTATTGTACGGAAAATTATGAAGCACTAGGTATGGCTATATACTTAAAAACATACGGCTCAAGATCCACTGCTGACCTGTAATTTATTTTTGCAGTGAGTAGTCATTTTTCTTAAGACAACTAAGATATGCATCTGGCTCTACAGCACCTACATGTCACCACTTTCTATGTTTCCATGATCAAGCTTCTATAGTATTAACGCATACTGATTGTATGATCAAAGATTACACTTTGATTTCTCTTTGATGAACAACCTAGAAACATGTCATATATAACACCACAAAATAATAGATTTTACTTTTAGAAAATTCTGTTTTAGAATATAACTCAAGTGAGCAGAAGACTACATGAACTGCACTAATGGAAAGCGTTTCCCTTTAAGTGCCGGGTTATTTAAATGAGCTCAACAGAAAAACGAAAGACTCACCAGTGATAACAACAGCCAAATTCAGTACAATAAAGACCCCGAAGTACAGTCCCACTCGGAAAGTTGTCCATGCTGGTGCAGGCTGCCCAGATAAATAGAAGAATCCATAAGAGAGATTCAACATACAAGTGAGGTATCAGAGACAAAAGAGAGTATTTATTAAAATATTGGACAACCTGTATACTATTAGCAGAAGCTGAAAGTACCTATTTATAATGATAAATCCGAGGAAAGAAAAAACTGAAAGTCTCATAACACTAAGCATGGCCACTGTATACACTGTCTATATATTGGAAAAGATATTTGGACAGGTACAGCACCGCAGATAAATTTGATAAACAGGGAAACTTCACAGAAATGAAATGAAAAATAGAGGCCCTAGAGCAACAAATAGAATTGTTTCTTTGATACAATTATGTTCAATTACATCAACAGAATTACAACAAATGTATATTTTGAAGCTTAGTAACTTCTAATGGCTTGAATTCACTGGTACTTAGTTTTCAACACCTGGCTTCTCCATTTTGGCTTTATTTTTGTTGGATAAATCATGACACAGTGTAATATGTTATGTGTTGTTCATCTGAAGTTTTGTTTACCTAATTTTTAGACCTGCTAAGGAACAGATGATTATTATATGATATGTAAAACCATAGAATTCACAGGACTGTACATATGATTGATGCAATATATAGAAAGATGCTGATAAGCGCTACAAGACTCCCTTATAAAGAAATTAAAATGCTTGGTTTGCACAATATTGAGCCCCAGTATCATCAAACATGTGGCAAGTTAACGGCTAAATACATCCCTGGAGGAAGCTGCTTACCTGGGCAGCTCCAAGGGGTGGCACACGCAAACGTTTCATAGCTTTCTGTCTGTCCCCGGCTTCCAACTCATTGGTCACCACCGCCTGAAAAAGAGGTTAAGGGATTAAGAGAAAGGTTTCAAGAAAACCAGATATATTTAATTCATATTCTAAAAGCCACTGAAAAAAAAGCAAGTTTTTCTTTGCCGATTCTGATTAGTTATATAGATATCCAACAAACAATTCTGATTATGGCGTAAAAACCAGATTGAGGTATCTTTCTAAATCTAAAACGTTTGTATCCTTAAATAGCATTACAGAAAGACACATGCCATTATTCTAAATTCACCTACAATAAAGTAAAGAAACTAACATGCATAAAATGCAACTTATTATCACAGATAAAGAGAATTGTGAATACTTCAAGGATATTTAGACTTTCAGGGCATACCTCAGTTTCCGAGATCAATTGATTGATTTTCTTGCATGTGTAAAATGGCGCCACTTCCACGTGAGCCACGCGCCAGTCCGCTCCGCGACTCGTCTCCAGGATCTTATCATGTTTCTTTAGAATTTTGCGGAAGCCAGTGAAATTCAGATTCTGGTGGAGAGCACCAAAAGGCAACGTCACCAACACTTCATACAATGTTTAAATCCGGACGCATTATTACTTTTGAACAGGGTTATTTGTTTATAACAGAAATTAACTCTTTCTTTATTAATGTAACTCTTTTTGTAAAGATTGATGTATCTACGGACAATTTCCTTTGATTATAATTTTATTTCAAAGTAGCTGGGGGACAGGGAAAGACGGAAAGTATACAGTGGGTGGGATCTGATGAAAGCCTCCATGAATTTGCAGAGGGCAAAAAATCATTTCAAGGGGGGCTTTGCTATCATATGAATGAAAGTGGGCATTATGAGTAAAGTTTTTTTTCTATAGGGCTGATACAAATATGTGACCATTAAACATGTATTTTAGTCATTATGCATTTGATGTGCCATGTAGAAATTATTGAGCATAAATAGGATTTGTTGCCGTCACAGCTTTTAGTACAAATAAACTAATTAATGAAAACTATCTACAACTTGTGTTGATTCTTTTGTGATTGCTCGTAAAGAAAGAAATTTAGTTTAAATGTTGACCTCATGGAAGCTGAGATCTGTCTCGGAGTGGCACAGACGGCATTATCTAATCAATTCCCTGTCCTGAAGTTCGTTCTCCTTGCCTACCCTTACATACACTGTCTGAACCAATCAATAACAATTAGCAAAGAGATCTCTTAATTGCCAGGCATAATCATGTAGACCATGGGAAAAAGAAGCAGAATACCCTTTTCTGTGGTACACGCAGTGTTTTTATTGCTAATGTATATTGCCCATTTGAATCTGTTCCATAGGGTCAGTGCATAGAACCATAAACTTAAGGATTTGGGAAAAGAGACCGATCTCCTTTAAAGCTTGATTGGCCCTTCAATCAGTGTTCCTAAACGAGGTCTTTCATGTACATGAGGCTTACCGTGAATGTAATACCTGTTCAAAGGGTCCCTGTTACTTAGATTTGTTACTCTATTTCGATGAAAGACACTCATTTCCAAACAGGACGGAACGGGAAATATTTACTCTACCAGAAACAATGGAAGATAATCTACAGAACATTAAGCTTCAAGCAATCCACGTCCACAACGTACAGTTACAATTCCAGATTAAAGAGCTCATCGCTATCACACAGCTGTAAAGGAGTACGTGGATTGGATATAATCCATGGAACAGATACATGGTCCATTGGCAAGCCTCTTCTGTGTTCCGTCTACTCTGCTGAATTTAACTTTTGTACCTGAATGCAGCAGTAGAAACATCATTCCTAGTATTGGCGAATGGCAAAACCTTCACCCAAAGTAATTCTTTCAGCATTTATTTATTCTTTGTCCTTCACATTTCATTTTTTTACTGGGATTGCTCGATGGTCATGAGCCCAATTAACGTCAGATCGTACCTGGTAGTTTTGCAGCAGAATAAGGCTCAGATAGAACTCGCTGAAGGCCAGTTTCAGGTCACGGATGTTCCTATGTTGGACTCGCTCCTCATGCGACAGGGTGAATACGGCCTTTCGCCGCTGCCGGAGGCCTGGCGCTCTGCTCTCTTTCTGTGCATCCAGGGAGGACTGAAGCTCATTTTGTAAGGTAGCCGAGCGTCGCTGAGCTTCTGCCAACTTTTCTGCAACCACAGGCAAGAAAGTTAATTGCTAAGTTGCACAACCATGTTCTGAATTATGTTTTGTTTTCACTTCTCCCCTTACCTGAATAAAAGGTATTTATTTTGGCAAGTTCCTTCTCACAGGTCTGGAAGAATTTTTCTTCAAACTTGGCAAAGTATCGCTTTACTGTATCCTCATCAGTTACTGCAAGTGGGAAAAAAAGGGGGGGAGCACACATTTAATTTATATTTGTACACAATTAGAGCAGTTTACATAATGGTGTCACAGTGCTCACAATCGGAACACCATGCAGCCTATGGGTGTTAAGGTGGAATCTCCCATTTACGGCAGACAACACATCAATCCTAAGCTACCGTAATGCCGGATTCACCGTCGCTAACTGGTATAGCATGTGTAACAGTAACAAATACTAAGAAATAGTAATAGCTTAAGTGCGCATATACAATGTAAGTCAGATGTGTAGCTGTAATGTAGCACATTAGACAGCGAGACTAGCACCTGCAATGTGTTTCTGCACATTATATCTCGGGGCAGTAGATGTCCTGATGGCCTTTGCTGAAGGGTATAACAGCTTCCTTGTATCGGAAGGGGCTTTTTCACAACTGCCACCAGTGCCTAATGGGCAGTGATGTTTGACGGGCGTAAATATGCTGTGAAACTACACAAGATGTTCCGTTATTTGCAAAAGAAATGTTTTTTTTATTATGAGAAAAATTATTTCCAAAACATATATTCCCATTGAGGTAAGAACAAAATTATCTGCTCTTGAACATTTTCTGTATGCATTACCCCAAAGAAGAACAAAGAATCAGCATCTCATTATGAGAAAACACTAGGATACTGCCCCCCACTCCACTGGTACAAAAGACTGGCCTTGAGAATATACAAACACTATTACCAGCAGCAGCAAGTCAGTGTGTGTGGCAGGCAAAAGAAAAAAATATCACATTTCCGATTATAAATCCTCTGAGGAAATGGAGAAAACCTTGGTTACTCCCTTATGTGTTGATGAAAAGGCTGCCGATGTGAACCCTTCACTCCCTGAACAATCGACGAAGCCCATAATTTAATTTTACACTCAACGTCCAGGAAGCCGGTCAAATTAAAATCTTTAATGGACATTGGCAAAATGATGTTCAGGATCACAACAGAGCGTCTCCGAGCAAACACTAATTACCAATTATTTCGTATTACTATCTCCTTTGTTTCCTTTAAGCCAGATCTCAAAAAGTCAGAAAAAATGATTTAAAAAGGCAAATACATAAGAAAAACAAAACAAAAGAAAGGTAAGTGGTTCTAAAGGATAAGCGCAAGGCTATCCTGACTTTAAGACAAGACCATGGGTTGATTTAGGTCTGAGTCTCTACATCACGGAAAACGGGCAGACTAGATGGTCCGCATGGTTCTTATCTGCCGTCACATTTTATGTTTCTAATACACTATGTGCAAAGCACTGACTGCAAGTTTTGATGGCCCTGGAATTCAGCCCCATTCCTTCCTTATTAACAGTTAAATTCCAGTCCTGTTTGCTCATCCAACAGCGTGTGTGTGACCTTCATGAAGGCCACTTGCAGAATCATAATCCATGAGCATACTAGTCATCTGCGGTGCACTTATCTCTTTCTGCTTGCACATCCAAGTCCTCCCATAACCTCTGTTTTTTTATTAAATAATGCATTTTATTTCCAGTGTAACAAAATAAAAACGTAGCGCTGTCCAAGCCAATGGGTTCCAGCCAATTGTCCGACTCTGTTCATCCTTTGATGTGACAAAGCACAATGTTGTTGTTTAATAAGTCTTTGTTTACGTCGAGTTGCCCGGGTATTGTTTCTACGTGTTTTGAGGGTATAGCGCAGCACAGTTCAGAGGGATACATTACAGTACGATGGCGATATAATAATCATATTATACAGGCTCTCTCGCCTCTATAGTCACCTTCTTTTTACATTTAATTATATTTGGGTGGCCTATCCCTGCTCCTCCTTTATGCTTCTTCATTGCTTTGAATGATCAGTCCAGACAAAGCCTGGTTGGTATGAGCTGATATCAGGGCCATCATCACATACGGCTCCCTGCCTGTCGTCATGAGGGAGAGATTTAAAATTAGCCAATTTTAAGGTGCTGTTGTCTAAAAGTGTTCTCCATTATAAATAACTATATACCAACTTCCAACGGAAGAGTTTTAAATGCTGTGCAATGCGGTTTATCTTTGGTCCCAGGTTGGCTTTGTATGTATACACTACAGGAATGTGTAAATACAGAAGCACTTTTGTTTAGTATGTATACTTTAACGTTATTATACCCAATTTGGAAATGTCTAACACTTGTTTCCAGAGCACGGCATGCGCAATGGAAATCCCCCATGTGGAAGCGGAGACGGTTATCCGAGTTGCCCTCGCACCTGCGTGTCGGAAATGTCAGTTCCGCACACAAGCACTATTGCACCATGGCCGCTTGTGCCAATACGCTAGAATAACAAGTGTGTTCACAGCATGGCTAGCCTTTAATTGGCCGGAGCTTCCTCCTAAGGTGGCTTTAACGGGCTTCACTTTCCATGACCCCTATTAGATTTCACATGGGAATTGGCGGGGGTTCTATTTACCGTCGCTCTGGAATAGCACCCACGGACAGACTGAATCATGCAGAGCGCCGGTTTGTAAACAGAATGCAAGGTCTCAGAAACTGCTTTGCATCCAAATCACGGATTACAGTTTTATTAAGAAGCAACAAAACATGTCTTCAGTAAGAGTACCACCTTACATCAGATGGGTTGGTTTTTTTTGCATAAAATACTCACAAATTCAGCACAATAGTCTCTATACACGTCCGGCTTCCTCTGCCGCCAGCTCCTTGGCTTGCAGATGTCTTCAGCTGAATGCATAGAATAACTATCAATGCCTGCATAGTATACTTTCCATCAGCCAGCTCCACGACATATGCAAAAAATTCCAGGGGGTCTAACAAGACCTCCAGCATGCATGCGCACAAAGTGTTCCCGATATACTGTATTTTTAAGCATTTTCTGTCACACACAAAAAAAAAAAAAAATAAATAAAAAACAAGGCAGAGCCATCCTTTTTTCTTAAATGGAGAACAAAGAAGTTCCTGGCGAAAGCAGATGTCTTATCAGGTATGTTCTAATTAAATTCATGGCCCGGCTACTTCAGACCGGAGGAATCTGATGAATACAAATTGTTTATCGCAGGGAAGGTCGTGGAAAGTGGAATGTGAATCTTCGTCTCAGGGAGAGGGGGTTATCCACTAATTATCTGACACTAAGTGATACTTCATAGGTAATATACCTTAAGGCATGTTATAATATTTGCTTTTCCTATAATCTCGAGTAAGAGTAATATTGTATAGTATACCTATATTACATACATACAATATTCTTATTTTATCTACCACAATATTAGGCTACACCCGTGCCTTACATATATTTTGTTAGGTTTAACCCCCAATTAGAATTTCTCCGATTCCTAATTATTTTTAAGGTTAGCTAGTTCACTTAATAGTCTAACCTGTGAAAGATGTTGGTAAGGCTGGTAATCTGGGACCGATTCCATCAAAAACCTTTTGATGGTTGAGGACATCTTTCATTGATGGGTAATAAACGTTTACAGCCCTTGGGTTAACCGTTTCAGTACTGGTCAATAACTAAAATTAGAAGAGAGCGTCTTGGTGGCGAATTCTGCAAATATTTGTGGTGATCGAGAAAATCACAGAAGATCCTAATTATAATAATAAGTAACACACATTATCCTTTTTTGGAGAGTTTTCACTCAAGGGAGTGAATAGTAGTGATAAAGTTAGTCTTTAAAAGTTTATGCGATGACAAAGAATCACCGTGAATTGATCATTTTTCTGATTTTTTTTTAATCACTTTTATTATTTTCATTTAGCTCAAATTCTTCATATCTACAACATTCCACTGACTAATTGAAACTTTATGTCAGTTAACATCAAGACAATGATTTCCACTAAAACTATTATCATTCGTTATCTGCAGAGACCAATTAGACACCAACAAGAAGTGGTAAATATAATGTTATTTTTAGATTTTGAAATAGAGGTCAATTTTGTCTTCAACATTTAGAATAGTTTTAACCCTTTTTGGGGGAAATATTTTTATTGTATATAACGGTTTATGAAAACATTTAAATCCTGTAATTGTAAGATATTGACTTGTTGGAGGAAAGGGCATTATCTATGAAAAATAGTTTTGGTATTCGTTGATTCTCAGATACAAATTGTTGTAGCCGGCAATCTATTTTATGCATAAATTGCGTGTTCATTGGCTGTGCATATTACTGTGAATTAATATTTTATTTACAGGGAATATCTCTTTAAATCACAGCATCCACCGTTATATTTGAACATAACCAGAGAGTTCTGTTATTTGGAGCCGATGTAGTTGTAGTTAATGTGGGATCGTTTGGAGGAATATGTGATGTTAATGCAATGTGCTTTGTGTTACTTGTTGCATCAATGTTTATGCTAAATCCATAAGCAAGTAACTATTACTGATCGATTATCGAATATTACACCGTATTCAATACCATGCTATATTTTGACATTTTGTGTTATACTGTTGATATCTTATTGATTTTTGTTTTCACAATAAATTAGACTAAGAAAATACTGTTGTGCCATATCTCATTTTAAATTATACATTTTAGTATGATCGGTAAGAACTTTGGATCTTATTATTGTAGGTGTGGTCCTCTGATAGCATATAACACCATAATATTTTCATAGTTTGATAAAATACAGTTTTTTTCAGAATTTTGATCACACGTATACATACTATTCTCAACAGATATAGGCCAGTGGAGCTAGTTCTGCAATAGCTGTTTGACGTTTTACATTTAGTATCATACTTCGGTTCAAACTGGCTAAGGGGCTCACTGCTGTGTCCAATTAGGCCCTCTGGAAATTATCCCTATAGGAAATGAAAATGTTTAGTTCTATCATCAGGTCTCTTAGGGGTTTATCTGCTAAACTGGAACTCGCATAACAGGTGAACATTATAAAACTCCAGATTTACTATGCATTACGACGTGCCAACCCAGTTGAGCTTCTCATGGAAAGGTGGAGATGGCCCTGCATAATGCATAGTTCATGTAGGAACATAAGTTGATGTGTAGAGTTTTCAAGTTAACTATGCATTGTATAGGACCAGCTCTACTACTCATGTAGCTCTCTTGAACCGGACCATCATAGACTTTAACTCTCCTGCAAATCCAGGTTTAGTGAATAAGTCTCTTAGTCAAGTGCACACCCATTTGCAGCTCATAACTTAGCCCATGCCTTGCCATCTTTACTACCCTAATTAGTAACACAATACAAGTACAAACCCAAACAAAGATCTATTATATAGAGGCTAATAGAGATTAATAGATAATATATAGAGAGTTCTACGACAAACAGATCATTAGAAGGCTCCAGGCTGGTTATGCAGGAACCATGCGGCAACATAGCTTCCTTCATAACATGAATAATACTCCCTACTGATTGAATTAGGTCTGTGGGAAGCTCAAGCTGAACTCCATTAACTGATACCCAGGTAATGGAAGGAATCAGGAACATCTGTCTGGGAGTCTCGGCACAGAATAAACACTTGATGGTCCAAACAATGGCTACTCATGACATCTTCACAACCACATACCATGATCAGTCCATTAAACAAATGGATAAGGGATATTGATACAGTTAAAAACTGAAATGGAACTAAGACCCAAAAAAAATAACTGGCAACAAACTCATTTTTCTTTGATATGTGTGATAATAAGTTCTATAACGTGGTAACACACGACATTAAGCCCTCTTTGTGTAGACCGATTGAAGATGGGGAAAATCAGAAGGTCGGTCCACTTCCCTTGAATACCCCAAAACTATAAATCTACTATCTGCATTCAAGCATTGGCCAACATATAAACATTTCGCTCTTCACTGTGTTCGTATGCCAGCTTTTCACGTTAAAGGTGACAGTATACCAGACACATCAATATCACACATTCAAACCCAACGCACACAAAACGCTGTTGTTCAAAGTTGCCCATGAGTAACAAAAGAAAAGTCGGACAATGTTTCAAACTACCAGAACCGAGCATGTAGATGAAGGGAAACAAATGCCCCAGATCCAAGCATTCCCATGATGTAAACGACAACAAGGAAAAAAGATGAAAACCGACTTCGTTCTTAACACAGCCCAGGCTGCTCTTACATGCGTTTCTGAACCCTGTTAGAATCCCCTTTGCTCCTGGACCTGTAAGAGTAATAGACCTGACGACGTTCACGACAATGTGGAGCTGATTTTGCTGCTCTAATTAGCAGTACTGCCGGCAAACCGCAGAGGTAACAAACAAAATGGACAGTTTGGTTCTTATCCCAGGACAGTCCATTCTTGCAGCTCGTTGTTGGCAGTACAGACCTGGAAGCGGACAAAAGGCTACCCGAAATATTTATGCCAAGATTTCTGAAAACTGGCATTAACCTGTGAGTCACCAGGCAGGCCTGCTATAATAAACCTGTATTCATTGAAATATGTTCTGGGCCGGACTGCTTTAGCAACGAGTTCTATAAAATCTTTAGAGAAGTGTAAGCTATCCGCCTAGACAGAATATTTAACATCTCTATACAAGGCTTTTTCCAAAACATAGTAAAGTATATAAGCAGAGAGGTTGAAACCAGTTATCCCAGATAGTGACCAGATAGGGTTCGTGCCGGTTAGATTATCAACAACATTAGACGCGCGGTGGACGAGCTGGATACGAGCTCCTCTTCTGACCCTGTCGCTGGACGCAGAGAAGGCCTTTGACAGCGTCAGATGGGACTTCCTGGGAAATTCACTCAAGGCCCGTGACTTAGGTCGTAGGAATAGATGCGGAATGGTTCAATATACCCAATGGAACAAGATCCCTCTCTTATCGATCGAACCACTAGCTGCAGATATTCAGGATAACCAGCGTATCAGAGGTTTCAGATAAGGACTATAGAGCCATCAAAGTTGGCTTAAGGCCATAAAAGGGGTTTTTAGAATGGGTTATCGTTTGAACCCAGTGAAACTTTTTACAAACAGGGCTTGCCAAAATGTATAGCCTGACGGATGAGAACCGTTGTAGGTGTGACTCAATAAGCGGAGATTTTCTTTTGCATATTTAGTGGAGCTGTAGGCCACTAAATATATTGTGGGAAAAAATAAGGATGTTAAAGTTCTACGCTACATAAATGTAGAGGCGCATTATGAGAACTTATGGATATGGTCTTACTAAACATATGTGGGATAAATTGATTGGCAAATTGGAAATACGTGCCATTTGTCACTATGATCCCAAATACTTTCCAGCCAGTTCTGTGAAATTAGCTGTCACTTTGGAAGTACAACAATCTGTCGTCTACAAATGGTCCTCTTCATGTAATCTACAATATTTTACCAATACAACAAGCAAGAGAAATCAAAGACGTACATACATAAAAAACAAAATACGTTCTACTGAGTTTAGTTAACATTCTAAGAAGTGGTTTGCATGAACAACCGCACAGCCCATAGGCAGCCATGTATATAATGTGTATGTATTGCTGTAGCCTACAGATGTATATCACCATTTTATAGTTTTACGAAACGCGGACGCATATCCGCCTGTATCTGCAGCAAAACAAGCCGATAGAATGGATTGTCTGTAAATTAGTGGATCATCTTCGTCCCTTACTGAGGGGTTGGGAGCGGAAACATTTATTCTCAGCATAACTCACTGTTTAGTGAATAAATTCCTAAGAAGACAGCCTGGGCCTTTGAGAATTTTACATAAAAAAAGTAATTAGTCGTCCTTGTGCAGAAGTGATTCCAACAGAACATGGAAAAATGAGCATTGTACAGTTTAACACTCATTATGAGTAGCTAATGAAAATCTGTAGACTGCCGACAAGCCTGCCGCCACCAGTCACCATCCAGAGCGAGCAGCGACTGTGCAACTTGGCTTAGCAGTTTGATGCCTCCGGCCACGAAGGTAATTATTAGCTGCGCAGATATGATGTGAGGAATATTTGAAAAAGAAATGAAAAAAATTGCTTTTTTATTGAAAGAAGAGAAGTTATTAGGGCCAGCCGTGGAACCGCTTAATGACTACCGTGGGGGAAGCCCGTGTAGGGCAAGGGCGGACTATGAGCAAGCGAAATGAGATCAAGGTGGCCGACCAACTGCAGCAAAGTCTCACAACCTCTATTCATTTAAAGTGTGGAACGGCTATTATGATCCATGTGAGGAATGACCATAAGTCCGAAATATGCAGAGAGGAGGTATATACGTAAAGAGGAGAGGAAGAAAGGAAAAAAATAGTTAATGTAAAAGCATTAAAAATAAATGATAATTTACCTTGCTTTTTAAAATGTACCTTTATTTACAATATGTTTGACATATTGCAAACAATTACCAGCCAGTAATATCAGTTGTCACTTCCCCCATTTGCTGCATTGTATCGTGCGCAGTGGCGATATCCAATCAGAGTGCATTTTTCTCTCGTGGTTACCATGTCACCCCAGAAACCTCTTGATTTCCACACAAAAGGGCTGACCTCCCCCATCCTGCACCAGCTGCTGCCCCCCCAATCACAGCACGCATTACCAACACCTCCGAGAGTTCGCAGCTACCTGCTGAAACCCATCAGTGCCGGGCTGTCCCCGTCATCTGCAGCCAGCCGGCCGGGGAGGTGTTGATGGAAAAGTCCTTAGCAGGGGTCTTAAAAAAAAAAAAAAAAAAAAAAAAAAAAGCACATAGCAAACAGGATTGCTGCAGCTTCCAGGGCAAAGCGATTAGAAGGGGTGATTCTACCAGGTCAACAATAAAATGAACAGACACTGCAGGCAATTAATGGCACAGCATATGGTGGCATTAGGAGAAAAAAAGCGATGGGTGGTGTTACACGAGAGTAAATGCTAAGGACAATTCTGATTGTTTAGAGTTATTCAGATTATAACCTGTCTGGGGCGGGGGCAAACACTTGTTTGCTTAGCACAGACCAAGGTTTAGGACAAAGAAACGGTATCACAGATGAGATGATGGGGTTAATCAGAATCTTTTAGAGGGGCCGCGGTTAAGTGTTTTCAGAGGAGTCTCTGTGTTCTACAGGTTTAGGTCTTGGGGATTCATTAAAGAATGAATCTCAATAAGTATTTGGCCATTTAAGGGTTAATAAAAAAAAATATTTTCTGGGCCCAGCTGAAAAGAGGTTAATGAGCAAGTATAGAAAATGCTAAGGAGCAGGCGACCTCCTCCCTCCCTTGAGGAAGCAGCAATCAGAGTTCTTATGCACATTATATGCAGCCGGGAGGGATTGGAAGGAGGGGGCAAAATGAGAGATGGATTCTGTGACCCCACTGACACATTTCAAGCGTGTTTAAAATGGCAGCAAATAGCTGCTTTAGAGAAAATTGTATTTTTTTGTGTTCCATAGAGAAGAGGAGGGGTTGGCGGAGTGCATAGCGATCGAGGTGGGTGGTGGGGCTGTGCGTTGGAGTAAGTGGAAACGATAATGCACACTCGCTAATCCTACAGCAGCACCTGCCAAACCCATCACATCTTCATAGAAACCATTACGCCGTATTCCTACAAGTGGAGATCCGACGGCGACAAAATGGAGGCAATAATCACCGATAATCATACATTCAAAAAGCAGCAGTGCTTTGGGTAATATCTATTTTAATCTCCGTCCAGGTGTATCAGGGAACGCGTTCCTTTTTTCCCTTTATATCTATACATCTATATGCACTTAATGTGCATTATCGGACTATGGTATGGCTCTTTAATCAATATAACTTTTCTATTATGCATACGGCTGCATTCACGTGGAAAGAGTAACAAGAGATATATATACACACACACACACGCATAGTACTAAAGACAGCGCCTTAAAAGAAATTTATATATATATATATATATATATATATATATATAAAAAATATATATATATTTCTGCTACATAATTTTCTGTCTAAACCCTTAAATTTGTTTTACACCTGAATAGCTAATCTTCTGCAGCAAAACTAAAACTTAAAAGAAACCTGTACAACCAAGCGTGTTTTTTTTCAAAGCACTTCTCCTTCGGTGGATATTATACATCTGCATTTGTTATGCAGGATATACATAATATTGCCTTATTTCCTCAACAAAAAGCAATACGATCTGCTGAACACTTGTCTTTAGATCTTCTGCAATTAATTTTGTTTTGTCTAAAAACACAGATCCCACAATCTGTGGGCTAATCACACGGGGGTACATCGCTTGTTATCTCACTTCAGTAAAGTAAACAGACACAAGCAATATTGTTTTTTATGAAGACACATAAAACATTGATTATAGGGAAAAGTATCACAGCGAATCCAGACATGTAGAGCGGACTTGGGGATGCAGAAGGGGATTAGCCAAGTACAAGAAGGCAGTTGACCAAAACATGCTGGTGTGTCTGACACCCGTCTCTTTGTATTCCATCGTAAATCCTGTGGAAGAAATGAATTTATAAAACTCATAATAGATGAAGTTTCTAAGGAGGATGGAATTTTGGGGCCACCGCAGGATAGTGAGGGACAGCGTTGGCACAGACCAAATGAGATACTATCACTGTCTAAGCATATGCAAATCCAAGCAATTGCAAAGTTTTCAGACTCACATGTTAATGTACCATTTTATTCATTTTAAAGAAATGTCACCATAAAAATAGGAAACAGGAAAAACCGTGCAAGGCATTTGAGGACATGACAGACAATGGTTAATTGGATTGGTATATGGTTTGTGTATTCGTTTTTATCACCTGTCCCCACAAAACCCTGGGCCCAACACCACAGTCTGTCTGGGAATACACGGAGAGAAGCTACTCAGGCTGCCTAAATCCACAGTGGTAGCACTCCAAGACGTTTGGAACAACCTACCCGAGTTCCTCGGAAAAACTGTGTGGAAGTGTACCTAGAAGAACGGTTTTGAAGGCAAATTGGTGGTCCATTTGAATTTTCTTCTTTTCACTCAGTTTATATTTTAGCGTTTTAACAAAATACAATCACCATGTCTATTTTTGAAAGCATTCTTACGGCATTTTTTCCACACGTGCCAAAAACATTTGCACACTACTGTATATTTGTACATATATGTAATAAATAAACATTATTGTAATTGTAAATTACTTGACCTGATAATACTCCTTATCTCTTTAGAATCTTAAATAGACAATATATTTAAATCTTGGATTCACAAAATCATAGCATCTTATGTAACCAACTGGTTAATAGTTTAAAAAATCTGACTATAATTATTTCTAAATCAACAGCATATGGCAACGTGTCAATCAAGGATCAGAATCACTGCAGCGTATGTTAACAATAGATCCTACAGCAGGCTGCAGCCTGGATTTCAATAGCTGCCTGATAGTCCCAGTTCCCCAATGTCAGTTCTTATTCAATTTGCATTAATACAAATGAAATTCAAAGAACGAAACCAAACATCTTTCAAAATGCAAAGGTAATAATTAATATGAATGCTTGGAATATATATATTTATTTATATATAAAATTTATATACATCTCTCAAAACGCGGTTTGCACACATTAACAGCACACCAACAGTTAGGTGGCAGGGAAATGGCAATAAAATGCCAAGTGTGGTTACCTGGCTTATAGGATTTGCCCATGTCTGGGCAGCGACTTGGCCCAACTATGATTAACGTGGCTGGTAAGGTTAGGCTTGTGAAAGAACTACATTGCTCATGTAGAGGCTGCTTGTTGCCTGCCTTTGCACTGCAGCAGGCAGACGCTCCATATGTTTGCTACACTGTCTCAATGTCATTACTTTGGCACAGCTTAGTCAGTCTGCAGAACCTTTGTTTAGTCTTCATAATACTATAATGATATAAGCTTATTTGTTACAATTTACATTTTTTACTATCATTTATAGTGTAGAGAGATTTTGCAGAACGGCAGGCGATTAAACACTCTGTCAAGGATTGCAGGCGTTGACTGCCGGCTGATCTTGGTCTCCTGAAATAACAGTATATACAGAACTGAATTAATTGTAGCCTTTAGATTAATGCTCAGGGGCTCATTTCATAGAGATGGTGCCGTTTGGACAAAGAATGATATTAGAGAATACCCCTCCTCTCCCACACCCTGGAGAAGGCTTAATTGCGAAGATCGATGCAGAAGTGTTTGCTGCAGTTTGCCAGCGCGTGCTCCTGCATTACAAAATAGGTTTGTTTTCCACTGACCACTTTGTTTCGACACATGGTCTGATTGTAGCTGTCTGAATCCAGTCTAGCGAGTCTGGGCTTTTCAGACCTAGCCGTGTTGAGGTTCTACGATGGCCGAGGGCATTGGATGGACATCCAACTTCATTGCGTTTTTATATTAAGTTTCGGGAATACAAAAATCGCAGAAATTCTTAATCAGTTACGGGGATTGAGTAAGACGCAGGTCATGCTCATTGGTGAACGGGTAACAAAGAACCGTAACTAATCCTGAAACTCTTTTACCCGGAAATGCGTGTAATTGCTTTAGCTCACTCCCTTGTGTAACAATGCTTACGTCTCTTTATGCTATCACCATGTTAAAGATAAATTCCAGCTAATAATCTGTGGCGTTTCCCAGAACTACTATCTTTGGTAGATGAGACCATGTCCTCTTTTACACAAGTGAACTTAGATTCAGGAAGAGCAATTTGGGAGTTTAATTCTGCCCCTAGCCATGTTATAAGTGTCCTTGTAGCCTTTGTCAATACAGGCTTTCTCCGATTTAGAAACAGGCGGAACAGAATAAAGCACGTTTCAAATCAATTAAATATGGGAAAAGTGGACTGGCAGAATACACAATCTTTTACATATTAGAAATATTAGTGGTTTATCCACTGTATAAAACGTGACAAATAAACAAAAAAAAATCTCATTTATGAGCATGAGCTGGAAAATGCTTACACACAGAAGATTCCATGAAGGAGCCACGTTTCCGGCCGGTTATTAGTCATCAGCTTGGAAAAAAATACAGCTAAATGATCAAAACATAATCAGCATAAAATAAACTCCTGTGTCCCACTTTAAACCACCTTCCCAGAAGGAAAACGAGATCTATAATGTACAAAAAATAAAAAATAATTACAAAAATGTAAACAATAAAATAAACAATTTAGTGTTTTTGTTTTCCCTATTTGTTGTAGATTACAGGAAAGCATTAGATAGTAACTAATTTGGGTATACAACGTGTGGGTGATATTATAGCCCTCTAGGTACAACTGAATCATACACCTTGCTTGATTTAGATACAAACCATATTAAACAGCATTAACATAAATACATTAACACACTTGCATGTTTTTTCCACAAACCCTGCACAGTATGACTGCAGTTGGCCAAGGGTAGGAGATTTAGCCTGAAGGCTCTAATCATAGACATTATGCATCTAAATCATCTTCCGATGATCCCTCAGTTACAGGCAATAAGCTGTTAAGGAGGGTGAGACCACCGGAGGGCCCAAAAGACCAAACTAACGGGTCTCATTAACCGTAAGATAGGGTTAAAACTAAAAAGACTCAAGGATCCCTTGTGCCGGAGAGCAGAGCAAGCAGGAAGGCACCGATTTAGACACACAAGACTGCGGAGGAAAATAATCCTTACAATTTGTTGCTCAATTTCCATCCCACTCAAATTGATTTTTCCTGAGAATATATTCAGCCAGGAACAGCTGCGCCTCAGTCAAAAATACAAATCAATGCTAAAGAGATGCAGGTCTGGGACCCAGAAATAGCAGGTCGAGGTGCTGGCCAGAGTCTGCTCTCGCAGAAGAGAGCCGGGTTCTGCGTGACATGATGTTCTTGCCCGTGCCGGGTGAAGCCGTTCTCAGGGAGCGATCACTCTCACAACTCAGACACGGTGGTGCCGTTTGATCACAGCGCTCTAGTACATAAATAAGACCTGAGGTACTGAAGCACGGCTAATGTCTCAGCTCATTCTCTTTTACCCGTCATCTTTGTAGGTGTTGCAGTTCGACTTCATTAGGGTATCCTTTTGGTCGTACAAAGAGGTAGCGGTACATGTTCTGTTAACCTGGCTGAAACTGCTCAGCAGAAAGGCTCTGTTTCTTAATATTTAATAATAAAAGGATACCCCGCAATGGAACTTTTTGGAAAAATAGACAATTTAGAAGAATACTTTCCATGTGCATATAGCAGGATGTCACCATCTATAATTGGCAGTCTAGATTTTTTTTTTCTTCAGAGTTTGTACCCCACCCATGAAATAGATCATTTTAAATAGGATAAGGCAAGAGTGTACCTTTAAGATCACCACTTATACAACCCCCCCCCTCCAATGTTCAGCCTCTGCCCTTCTCAGGTTAAAAAAGCTTTAAGCCACAATCATGTTGCAATTGATTGAGTTATTTTATTGCTATGGCAGTAAAGAGCTGTGGTCTTCAGAGAAACAAATATCCATTGAGAGGTAGCCTTGACCCCCTTATGAGATGGCGCTTGCAGCAAGACAACACCTTATCTTTAATCCCAAAAAGCTGGTTTCAGGGATGCAGAGCAGGTGGGTGCTGCAGCGATAGAACAGATACAGGCGTTGGCCGCTTGTTTGGGTTTTTTGCATTAGGACTGCGATCTCACAGCTGGCACAGTTACACGACTCCAACTGTGACAGAGCATCTCCGAACAGTAGGAACCATCACACAGATAGTCCTTGTAGCGGCCCTTTCTGAGTGTGCCGGGACTTACCCAGACCAGGATACATAGATACGTTATCTCTAGCGTGCACCAGACATGAAGGATAGAAATGCCGGGGCAGACCTGTGTGTGATGAGAGCGCTAAACACTGGATACATGCAGAAAACTATCATTTACACCTGGCTCATGTTGTATGATCGAAGAAACACAGACTTAACTGTTAACGGACCTGGAGTCATAAAAAAGCAGGCCAGCGCTGCACATGTACATGTGGCTTTTTACTTCCTCAAGTACAAAGTCTGAACGCTGAAGAAAAGTTACAGGTCAGCAAATTAGTCAGCAAATTAGTCTTCTAGCGGTATCTGTAGTAGATGAGGACACTGGCATGTATACAACTTGCCATACAGGTCAATCAGTGCATTAACCTATGCCCCTAATCATGTAACTCTTCACTGGAAGAAAAGTATCTGTCACTGCATGCATTCTACAAAACACTATAAAAGTTAGCCCTAAGGAATCTCATTGGTCTCCTGCTGGAGTTATCATATCCTCCTATCAGTTTAAAAACCAGTGAGACAACACTAAGTTATGAAGTCATGATACGACCTATTGTTCGGATCCTTTACCTTATCAACAGCCACAAACAGTGCATGACTAATCCGCTCCTGCAAGGCAATATTACATATACTGAGATAAGCCGAGTCTACAACGCAGCGAGCGGTTTGGCACTAACTACATCACCCCGTCATACAGGACTGCACATTGGTGTGAGATTCGCTCTTCAAGCATATCACAATAAATTAGCCCTGGAGCATTTCCAACTTAGAATGAGACAAAATTTAGATACAACAGAGAACACCATTTTAGAGTCAAGTAATTTATATGCTGCGAGCAGGCCAGGAATTCTGTGTATTCTCGCCCGAACACTAGTAGTTTAATGTAACGGAGAAGTCTGCGCTCAAGCTGGCAAATCAAGTAATTGTGGCCTGTTTATTGCCATGGAGGAGTGGAGGTATACACCACTAGACCTAAGGGCACCCATGGACATAATTCCTCAGGAGACCCAGTAGCTTACAGTTACAGACCAGCGATTTTGGCATTCCGCATTGGTTTAACTGTATGCTAATAAAGAAGCAGATAAACTAGAGGCACTCTATGCCCTTGACACCCGTTTCTAGCCTTAGAGTAGTGGCTGGGTCCTTGCTATTCTCTATGGTGTTACATGTTAACAGATCAGTTGTGGAACTGTCCATGGTCTAGAGGGGCTGATGAAAAGACCACCAATTACACAGTGCCACTAACGCACTTATGTGGATTTTCACTCTCTGATGGCGCTTTGAGTCTGAGTACACGAAGCCAGAAATGTAGAACGCATTAAGAATCATAACTTTAAAAACAGAATCGTGGTTGCGTGACCAGGAAATAAAAAGTAAATCCAATATAAATCTGGATGCCGATGCAAAATAAGGAGCTCTGCTCATCCTTTGCTCTCATTCTTGAACTTGTGGCTTCAAGCTTGTTATTTTCTAACCATAGATCATTAAGTGGCAAACAACCTGTCTGCTGTGTTTAACATACTTTTCCTAGAATCCTGCATATCTGACCTTGAGCTTTTCATTCTTCTGTAGTTAAAAGTTGCAGACAACAAACTTGCAATGTTTATGGGTTTTTAAATAGACTGTCATAATTCCAAGGATTAGTGAAAATAAACACAATAGACAAGGTAGTCACCAAGGCTACTGCCATGGGAAAGTATAAAAGAGAAATGCATAATTTCCATGTAATTTCCGATTCTAATCCATTAGTCTACAGTTTAAACTCATACGCAAAGGATACATTGTATAATCCGTGGGTAACTAGGGATTGCCTCAAAGAGGGTCACTTTCCCATCTGTGTGACCGCAAATGAACTATTGGGAAAACCGACTGCGTAATGGATTAAAGGGGGCTATCCTTCCTCCATCCCACCCAGGACAACTTGATCTGAGTAAATATGTCCCCCAGAGCTGGCACAAGGAGATAAAACTCCAAAAAGGAACAGACATTTTTGAAGATCAGAGTGAGGAGAAGGCTTTAGAAGGAGCTGGCTGTGAAATGAGATAACAGACAAGGCAGCTCTTGGGGACTTGGATAATCAGTATAGGGGGGAAGCGGAGGATTTGGAGAGAGGCACAATACTTATGTGCTGACAAAGTGTTGCAAACAGTGTAAATACTGCAAAGTGACAGTAACATCTGCCAAACAAGCCACAACATGTGAAAACTGAACTTTGTGACAGAAGCTAAATGGGAGGGGTTCTGGAGTCAATCCTGGCTTATATATTAGATTTTTTAATACAGTTGGGCATTACAAAAAGGTAAATGCCTGACTCTACCGACTTTAAAGCTAAAATCCTGGGCAATATTATTTTTAGGACCAATAAACCTGGGAGAAAAGTCTAACATGGCCAATAATACTCCTATAGCATTATACTGCAGCTGTGAACACCTAGGGTAGAGTAAGCGGTCTTCATCACTAACAGGACTGTCCTTACTGTAGGGAAAGAGGCAGCAGTCCTGAGTCCAGGGGACCTTTTGAAGGCACTCGCCCCATTATTTTTAAAGACAGCACTATTTAAAACGAAGTAAGTGGTTCCCACTTTCTGGCTACAGAATGAAACCCCAAATCAGGGCAGAGTGATGTAACTAGTTACACGTATAATTACAACCAAGGCATAGTTCATAGATTCTGCAACCCATCAACCCACCTGCAACCTTTAGGAATAGCAAAGTATACATCAGCAAGGAAGTAATGCAGAGTAATATAAATGAAGTTGTATCGGTAGGCAAAGGTTCCCTTTAACACTGCTGCCAGCATGGGCTATGACTGTATTTATTATACATAGTCCTTGGCTCTGCGCTCAAACCCATATATCTAAAGCAGGAAAGACAAGGGGCTGTCGTGAGCTGTGCCTCTGGTTTGTGTCGGTGGCTTGGGATCAGCAAATTGTGCCTGCTGCTGGAAGCGAGCGGAGTGTGATTTACTGGGCACGCTACAGTCACAGCACACAGAGCGCCAGACGAGCGCAGAGAACAGCAGCCCCGTGCAGTGTGCGCGGACATTGTGTGTGCGCCCGCATCCCCCCTCGCCTGTCAATGTTTAAATAACGGGAGGTCACCGCACATTAGGAGCCGCTGTGTTTGGTTAGCAACAACACACCTCCTGCTAGGAAGGGTAATCGGAAAGTAATTTCTCCTATTAATCACAGTAACGAGACTATAGGAGCGATTTATTACCATTCTCTCCTGCCTAGGTGCACAATTCTTGACAAGTTTTGCTTTGATTGGACTCCTGTCCAGCTTAGAAAGAAGCGGTCTAAAGGTGAACATACAACAAAAAAAAAATTGGGGAAATTTAAAAACCAAAACCACAAATTAATCATTAAAGATAACAAACCGCAGCATTGACCTACATTCAGATAGAACCAATTTAGATCCACCTTTAACACAGGATGTCAGTTGAAGAGGATATAAAAATATACAGGAGTATGATTTTCCTCTGATTTAAATGCATGATCTCATATGGTCAAGTATGTCAAGGAGTTAAAGTCCATTAGGGAGGTATTTTTAACGAAAAAAGATGATTTCAAGAGCTAGGAGGCATGTAAAGCCAGAGGGTGGAATACTATGCGGAAGAGTGAGAAACTGTTACTTTACAGAAAAGGTAGTAGATACCTGGAAGTGACTTCCAGTGGAAGTGGTACAGGCATACACAGTAAAGGAATTCAAGAAAGCTTGGGATGTGCATAAAGATATCCTAGAGAATAGGTAAGAAAAAAAGTTATTCATGAAGGACAGACAAGGTGGGTCTGTGTATTTTCTGTATCTATGCCTGAAGCTGGATTTTGGAACAGCTGATGAATCACCATTGTGCCCCAAATAGAGGTTTCTTTAGCTGCTACATTATGTTTGACCAGGTTCAGGGGTTCCATTGAGTGCTAAGGGCTACTTTATCAGCAGGGGTAGGTCTGCCAAAAAAGCAGGTGTTAATGACCTTGAACTGATGCACCCCGTAACCATCTTTGATGGTGGGTGATGGTAACAGGCCTGCATAACGTGTCGTTTATATTAATTTGATAAACGCTCCTTGAAATCCTGAGATAATACATGTCCTAGTTTCACAGTCGGGAGATGGAGGACTGTACTTGTTTAATTATAAGAACTAATTTGCATATACTGTAAACAGGGGATTATGTGCAGTCCGGTTACTGTAACAATCCATATCCTGAGCATTAGTCATGAATCTTAATAGACAGATCTACACATCATGTAACTGGCTGCGTCTATCCACATGTTCCATAACGTTCCTGCATACTTGGGGTTAGTCCTACATCTGTACAAGTCGGCCACAACCGTGTTCACTTTTGTTCCATATTAGACTCGTTTTTAATACAAAATTATTTCCAGAGCCAACGATCCAATATTTGTTAAAGAACGGAATCCATTGAAAATTGATTTTCAAAACAAACTTAAAAAAAGATTCTGCGTTATGGTCAGAACAAACAAGATGATGTCATCATAAATTGTCCTTTTACGTATTTACTCTTTTAGTTAATTCAACGGACTGCAAGAAGGTGCTAGGGATGCAAAGACTGTTTTTCAAGTTACTCTCTGAAATTATAAAGGGTAGAATTCTAGACTGGGCGACATCATATTAGGAATAATGACTACTTCTCATATACCAATGGAAGAATTTTAGGTGTTGTGGTTATGAGGCCACTCCGTGACATCCTAGTGCCTTTAAGTCACTACAAGATCAAAGCCATGCATGGCCACATGGACCTGAGCGTTGGGTGATCATAGACACAAATCCCCAGCTAAAGCCAGCTGGGCACAAGGGCAACCGATCCTTAAGTCTGAGCTCCTTATCCACAACTGTGTACACCTTTAACCAGAGCCACAGACAAAAATTATTTCTGTTGACAAACCAAATCAGAAGATTTGCCCCAAAAGTACAATTTTTTTCTCATGTAGCGTCAATGCACCTTCATTGGGATAATAAAACAAGGCTACATAGGTGTGCACTTAACAATGGGTTGGACACTAAACTATGGTTACAAAACCCTCCTCCAATCTTTTTTCACCATTAATTAGCAATCACCATAAAAATCGTGCTCTGTATGTACTTAGAGAGTTAACGAGTTCACGTACAAAGCAGCCCGATACGAGCCAAGCTAGCAAACGAGGCTGCCTCCAAGCTGCAAACAGGGATGTCAGCATCGGGAATTCTTAATACCAACTAGCAATTAATCAGAACAGGGATTAATGGGCTGGAATTAATGCTAAAGCTCCCTTGATCCTTATAACCCCCCATCACCTGGGATCTCCTTCAATATGCTCATGGTCCATAACTGTTATGGTTTTGATCTCTCCCGTGTTAACTAATATTTATGCGTTCATTGACTATTCTAATAAGGACTTGTAGAGCATTCTTTTAATAAAGATTATTCTGAGCAGCCATCTCAAGGCAGGACTCAAGTTATCCAATAATGTATTTATTTGCATTGCATGCCCCTGTCTAGTTTGTAGCACTGGCCTACGCCTTTAATCATAAGGAAGGCCCATCGGCAGCGTGATTGAGCCTGCAAATATCTGGGTGTGGAAGTCTGCTTTTATTGTTTTGATGTATTCTTCTTATGGGAGGCCATACGTTTCTCATGTCATATCGCAGGTATAACGGAAACACCGTTAGACAATAATAAATATCAGAGGGGTCACGGTGAAAACCTCTTACGAGTGGTCTGCAGCCCCAAGTTTCAGACACCATCACAAGATCCCTTGGTAACATATACAAAGCGTTTAGTAACAGTGCACACCTTTAATGCTTACTCATATGCTATGGAGATTACAGGACAACAGTAGATGGCTCATTAGCAGATACAATCCATTGTCTGTGTGCTGCTTTCCATTGCTATACAATAGAAGGGTCAACATCGTGAAGATGGAAATTTCCAAAGCCAAATCAGAGGGGAAACAGCTCAGCTCTAATAACCCTTGAGACCCAAGTGACTGCTACATGATGGTTTCAGCAAACCGTGGAGTCTGTTTCTAAAAGCCTGGAACCTTTTCTCCCCCTCCCCCCTTACACCAGCGGGGTATTGATTTGGTATAATTTCTGAGGACTTTGGCTTTCTTAGAATGACATTTGCAGCACCCTCCAGGGGCTGTTCTATAAAGGACACATTGTCAGCTAGAGCTTGGCAGGTTTTAATTAAACAGAAGGTAAGGATAAACCAATACATGAAAATTCCTCGAAAAAATAAATAAAACCGAGCTGAGCCCACTTTAATCCAGATGCTGGGCAGAAACCGGCTAGATGTTGGGTTCACATCGTGCTTCTGGACACTGCAACACAACGACAGGGCGCTGGCAACACGTGCACTGACGAGAGAGATGTATCTGTGGATAAAGTGCTAAATGTCTCCATTCCACAAAAGCCTTTGTGCGATTTCTCCAACCCAACACATGGATTCCTACTATAGGAACTAAAATGAAAACATCCATATTATCATTAGATAGAATTATACGAAACGCACAAACCAAGCCAATGGCCTTATAAATACCCTATGGATTCCCAATAGAACACATATGGAAGGGAAGTTTCCAGCCTCCTATGTAAGAAAGGAGAAGTGATTTTCTTTTATTCGCTGATAATGGACAATCTGTGTTTATTTGGCAGCAGTGAAATAAAAGTGACTTTATTTTGAACCTTCTGTGTCCTGTCCAGCTGTGAGAGCCCTGCAGAGGCACACGCTGTCACAGCAACCAAGTAGAGAAACACACAGCGTATGCAAGGACACAACGTTAAATTGTCAAAAGTGAAAAAGGAAAAGCACATCCTCGCCAAGAGGTGAATGTACATAGCGAGAGTGCAGAGACGATGTGTCCTCAGAGGGCCGGTCGGACTCCCAGGTCGGTGTCCCGTCTCCCTGGACTTTCTTTCACAGCCTGGATTTATCGCCGGTCGGAAGCAGGAAATGCTGGGTAATAGGATTAGGCCAGTGTGTCTCGTTACGTTACATCGATGGGGGTTGTCTGAGATGGGAAACAACATTACTTCTTTTGGCATCTACAGTATGTCTGACCCCGGAAAAGTTTATTCCTGTCTGTCAGGGACAGGAGGAGGACTGGGTGAAAAAACATCTCTGGCTTGGCCTGAAAACAGTGCGTGGGGGGGGGGTGAAAGGGGATACGGACTAAATGTAACTCACTGAAACCTTAATTTGCTGAGCAAATCTTGATCTAATCACTGAGGCCCTAAAGTGTAAATCCCTGGGAATCCTCATAATAGAGCCATGACATGCTTATTAACAAGACATGTAGTCTCCCGCTATATATTTCCAGTAAGAGTACCTTCTTAATGGTCACGTATGGCATCCCAGTTCCAGAAACACTGCAGATGGCGACCACTTATCAAATCTGTGGTTACTGATCGAAACCACTTGTTCTGTAAAACACTTAACCTCTGTGTGCCTACAAAGTAGCTCTTAGTCCTGGCACACAAAGAGTTAGTACAGCGCTTCTTAGACTCAAATGCGTCACTGTGTAGTCATTTGATGAGACCTGTGTCAATGACAGATGCACCTGTGATAAAGCAGGATTAGGCTCACACACTGGCTTTGAGCTTAGTACTATAAGCTTTGATTATTCCGATAGAAATTTTAATTCTTTGATTATTCAATATAATTTACAAAATAGACATTCATTTCGTTTGCAAGTAAAACCTAGCACGCCTTTACACAGTCTCAGCTTTCCTTTATTTGACTGTTATAAAGAACATCGACCTTCCATCCCAACACCGGACACTTACAAAGATTTTTTACTGGCTTTATTTTTAGTTGTTTTTAGGCTTAATTTCCTTTTATAGATTGTATTTGCAATGGACATGCCATATTTACATAACATTTCCTAGCACACAGGTAAACAACCATCTTCAAGCTGTACTCAACCAGTATTACAATGTTGTTTGTCATTAGGGAGGCAACGTAAAAGTTTAATTACAGAGAACAGTTAGTCTGGGTGTCCCAGGCACTAGTCTGTTTCAGGAAACAGAGGACCAACATCTCTGTCCTTTTAGATAACAAACAGGCGCAAAAGGTAAGATTCATGCCGTTTCATGGTTCCTTGCTGCCTGCTTAAGCCTTGGGTAAAACCTTTAGTAAATGCTTTATTATTAAGGACCTCACACAGCTCCAGCATTCAGATCATGAATGGGAATCATGGGAAAATTAAAGCCCACCAGCTTTTATACTACAATACCTTCAGTCAAATGTAAAGGTACTACAGAGGCTGCCAAACCCAATTCAGACCATTGCCTCCTCCGAGGTACACCTAATAAAGCCGATTTTCAGAATATTGTTAAAGGCATCCATAGAAGTGGACCTGTCTTCAACATTGATGCTATTATCAGTCAACCCATGCTCATACCTGGGAACTCTCTGGGTCTGTTCTGGAGTCTCCAGGTGAGGTTCTGCCTCCTTGGGTTTCTCCTGGGGGTGGGAGATGTTATGTGGCCACACCCACTTCCCACCCATATTACGCCTACCCATCGCCCATTTTGCATAGTCTTGTACTATTAAACACTAGGATAAAATATTAGTAGAATAGAATTTAGCTTAACACAACATTCCTAGATGATCAGTTTTTCAATGGTCATCTCATTAAAATTGTTGGACTATAAACCTCATTAGCTACTATCTGGAGTTAACATCGAAACACAATATTTGGCATCAGATAAGAACAATTTAGCCCATCCAGTCTACGGTTAAAATCACAACAGAACGTGGGATGCCAGTGCTTTATCATTGAAAAACCAAATCAACCTGGCAGTATATCAAGGCAATAAAAGTTTGCGAGAATACATAAACCACTTTAAATATTTCATTGAAATACCTATAGATGGAGGTTAAGGTCAGTGGTCCGTATCACGATGCTGCCAGAAACAGACATTTCAAAGGCTCACATATGTTTGAGAGTGTATGTATCCCTTGGGAATTATCTCTATATATGGGGGAAAAAGGGGTTCCTGCAGTTTTTTTTTTGATTATATCATTTAGGATCTATGCTAATCCAGTATCCCTGAAATATTTTATGCCTGGAAGGGCTAGATGGTTTTCATTGATGGCCATCACACCTTGCACCTCCAAAATCCATAGGGAAGTGGGGGAAGGAAAACAAAAAGGGCGTATGATAGGAATCGCCAGCGGACCCCGGGCAGTGAGGCAGATAATCACAATGAATAATTTACAGGCACGCTTTCATCCTGGACGCCCTGAATCCTAAGGAGTCTGGGGAGATGGCAGCACATCTGCTAAATGAGCGGAAGAATTGAGGAGGAGGGGAGAGCATTGAAGGCCCTTTACAATTGACAGCAACAGTCTTTTGACTACTTCTAGAACACACAGACCAGAAAGGATAAGAAGAACGAAGAAAGGATTACCTGGGGTTATAAATCTTTTTTTTGTTTTAACCACTTTTAACCACGTTTTAACCACAGTTTAATGGCTGTGTGGATAAAGATAAAACCAACAGGTTTGTACTTTCAATATTCTTAAAGTCGGCTACGGTCTCTCATGTATGACCAAAGGGGGCGCACATCAAAGATTCCCCAGTGTATAAAACTAGTAACGGATGCAAAAACCGAGAAAAAAAATCTGGTGGCAAGCGAGAATAACTCTTTCCTCTAATACATCAGATGTTGATTTTGCTCCAGTAATTTATTCATTATATTAGTTTTGCCCCCAGGACCCTGTTAAACATGGTCTCTGGAAGAGGTGTGTGTGTGCGCTGGGAGGGGGTGTTAAATTGGGCACAAATGAACTGAAGAGCTGAATGACGGCTCACAAGATCGAGCCATTTCCAACTAACAATAAAAATGCAAGGGCACGCTTATCCAGGAAGATTTCTAAAGGAAAAACAATTTAAATGCAAGACTAGCATACAGAGTTCATATGATGGAAGGGTGAGGAAAGGAATTAAGTAGCATCATATATGGGTAATGGCCAAAAAGGAATGATTAATGTGGGGTAAGGGGGGTGAATTAAAAATATAAGGAGCAGTAGAAGTGAATGTCAAAATGTTTGCCAAGCATTGTCAATACTGCACCATCCAAACCCAATGCTACACTATATGACCAAAAAAAAGTATGTGGACACCCCTTGTAATTATTGAGTTTAGGTGTTAAAGCCCTACCCATTGCTAGCAGGTTTATAATATCAAGCACACATTCATCTACATAGACAAAGATTTGCAGTAGAAGAGGTCCTACTGTCATAGGATACCACCTTTGCCGCAAGTCAGTTCGTGAAATTTCTGCCCCATCCACTGCTATTATTCTGACATTGAAGCGTCTTGGAGTAACAAGAGCTCAGCCATGAAGCAGTAGACCACTCACACTCACAGAGCAGGGTCACCCAGTGTTGAGGCACCAAACATATAAAGATTGCCATCTGTAGATCACTAGACCTGCCTCTGGAAGCTACATCAGCACAAGTACCGTGCGTCTGAAGCATCATAAAATGGGTTTCCAAGGCCAAGCAGCTGCACACAAGCAAAAGATCAATATGGACGATGCTAAGCGTCGGATGGGGTAGTGTAGAGCATTCAGCCACTGGACTCTGGAGTGATGAATCACGCTTAACTATCTGAAAGTCTGATGGATGAATCTGGATTTGATGGATGCCAGGAGAATGGAATGCATAGTGCCTACTATGATGTTTGGTGGAGGAGGGATAATGGCCCTGGTAATGGGGCTGTTTTTCAGGGTTTGGGCCCTTTAGTTCGAGTGAAGGGTGATTTTAATGCTGAATCATACAATTATATGCTTCCAACTTTGTTGCACCCAGTATAAGGAAGGTCCTTTCCACCAAGACTGTTCACCAGCACACAAAGCAAGGTCCATAAATACATGGTTTAAAAGGTTTAGAGTGGAAGAACTAGAGTGAACTGCACACAGCCCTGACCTTACCCCACCTAACACCTTAGGGATGAATTGGTTTGCCGGTTTCGAGCCAGGCCTTCTCGCCCAACATCAGTGCCTGACCTCACAAATGATCTTTTGGCTGGATGGGTACAAATTCCCACAGACTCAAAACCTTGAGAAAAGTCTTCCCAGAAGAGTAGAAGTTGTTCTAGTTATGACAATGGTTCAGGAATGAGACATTCAACAAACTCATATAGGTGTGATGGTCAGGCGTCAACATACATTTGGTCAGATAGCAGTGTACATACAGTCTGCATTTCTCCTTCCTCAAGTATGTAATTTCAGTGTTTTGTCAGAGCGGGGACAGCTTGCACTCCCGGCAAGAGATTTCTCACATGCCTGTGAAACCTGCAGCTACCAGAGAGCAGCTGTGCTCTGCCGTCTGCCGGCCTAGTGCTGACAACCACCATGACATATCAAAGCCAAACTGGTGCTCAGGAGAACGAGTGCAGTGTGAGCAAAGATGGGATGCCATGTTCTTATAACGTCAAGTGATTTAAAAGGACACACGTGACACAAGCCCTTACGTAAGAACCAAAAGAATAAACATAGCCAGTTGTGAAAACGGGCAGCTGTCATAAATAATGGCCACTGAACCCTGACAGACAGAAATGACAAGGTAGCTGTGTCTTACCTTCTACTGATGGGGCTTGATCTTGGGCCGCATATAGCATCTCTTTGAAAGCCTGAGAAAGAACAAAATAGAAGTCATGTGAGAACATGCAAATACACTCAAAACAACTAGCCCCCCAAAAAACGGATTTCAATGTGCATTTTTCCCACATCCCAAGAAAATGGGCATCCAAGGTTTCCAAAGCTTAAACAATCTTGGTAGACATTTGGGATACAGTAACTCAGATTTCCCCAGAATCCAATGTCAGGAAACACAATTTTTTGATAACGACTAGATAATCTGCGCCTATTTTCACTCAAAAGTAATAATAAAAAAATGGTTGGTTCCACGTTTCTTGGTCACTTTAATGAAAAGGCTAGATAAACTCATTTAAATACTTAAAATATAAAAATCTATGGTTCGGAAAATATACTTAAGCCTGGACATACTAGCCGAACGAAAAGATATTTCAGAGAACATGTTCTATTTTACAGAAGCCTGGGGGGGAAACAATTTTCCACAGCAATCTTCCCTTACCGTGTTTTTTTAGACGTGTTCGGCACGGATAGCGGGGACCGCAATAAGTATAAAACAAAACACAGAACGTCGATTTAAAGTAACAACATATATGGGAAAGTCTATTGAATACATCTTAGGATTCAGATTCGATTTTAAAGGGGCAGTCTGGCCATCGCATATTAAAATTTGGTGCCATCCTTTTAGCAAATGCATGGGGGTCCCTTCCTCCGCGCTCCAGCTATTTTGCATGCAGGAGATGTAGTCAGTCAAATAGAACTCTGTGCACATCATATAATTCCTACCAGCGAGCTTCAACACCAGCTCAACAACACACTGCATGTGGGGGTCTGCTCGGACCCCTTCAGTGATAAGACATCTTGGACTACATTGTAGGGTGGATGGAGCTTCTAGGTTTTCCTCTTTTCTGGAAGAATGGGTATTAAAGGACATTAGACCGTCCCTTTAAAGGATCCTGGACGCACCTGTACATCCATGTGAATATATGACGACACCAACATTTAAGGGCCATGGTTATCGAGCTATCAGGATTTATCTAGCCTTATATTTTACTTCTTTGGAATCTTCAAACAGATCTATCACACTGACTTTTTTTAAACCAGAACATGACTGGCTTGCATAATATTCTATGCTTTTAAAGGTGCTGTTCCACCGACTTATATACTTATATAACTGAATGCAGCATTAGCAACAAAATATTCTTAGCATTTCTAGATGCCAGCTTTCACCAGAAATAACTATTTAACAAAGTAAAATTTTGGCTCATTTATAGCTTTTGCCAGGGATTTATAATGGTCATCTGACGCAATAGAACGCACTGAAAAAGCTAATAAACATTTGTATTGTTTTTGTTGGATTAGAGGGACAAATAAGAGATCTGTAAACTTGGTCTGCCTGAGGATATCGCTTACAAGAAACAAATAGAAGCCCCCCCCAACATCTTACTACAGGGGCATTTAAAAACTGGTCTCAAAATACGGCAGAAATTACTGTTTGATACATAATATCGATTTCCTCTTTTATTTGCTTGTCTTGATTTCTTCCTTGGTATCAAATATTAACATTTTATAACGCTTATGCTTGTATAGTACACACAAAGACATATGTAACACTGCTAGACCTGTTGTGATGTGGAACAATACAATTCGTGTCAATTTCGTGCTCTGATCTACAGAGTGTATCCGCCATATGCTGCTTTGTTACCTTTGTCTCTCTGTTATGTGAAAGATGTATTTTCTGCAGTTGAAACCAACATTAGAACAACGTTACAAACAAACAGCAGGTCTGGCAAGGTGTATTTGCTTAGCGTATCCTGAGAGTGCAATTAAATGTTTTGTATAAGTGGAACCGCACCTTTATTTGCAAAAGCGGAAAGATCCACATTTCAAAATTCACTAGAATCATGACGTGGCCCCGAAAGAAAAGAAACCTACCCCAGAATATTAGAAATATCCTTTACTGATCTGTACACGCACCTAACACAAAAGCTGCTGCATTCAGTGACTATTATCGGACCGCAAGACCAGGCAAGCATGTCAACGATATTCGGGTCTTTAGTGATTAATGATAAGTAGCAAAGAAATAAGTACAATACACACCATTTTATTTCTTTCATAACAAAAGCTGTTTCAGTAAGTAATACAGCGGATGAGCAGAATCTACCAATTCCCTAACATTATACCATCAGCTCATTAACTTTGTCTCTGGGTGCAACGGCAACTGTACTGGACCTTCTGGGCACATAGATGGAACTCGCTAGGAGCCCTCAAGTCAAGAAGGCTCTTTCACTGAAATGCTAAGTACAGCTAATTAAATGCTAAATAAAGGGAAGCAATCGCTATTTAAGGTGCATTTCCATGAATACAATGAGTTTTTATACCTATACCTATTGGGAACTTATTGCCAACAGCGTATCTGAGAAAGCTTCAGCTAGAGTTCTGTGTAGAGAGCGGAATGATATATGCCGCACATGTGGAGGCGGGTGTCACATCTGAGTGACGTTTAAATGCCTTGGCCAATTTTAGCAAATTTCAAGGGAAAAAAAAAAAAAACACTAGCAAGTACGAGAAAATTAGAAGAATATGAGAACGTGAATCGCCTAAACAGAGGCAACGGATATTTAGGCATTGTGGCCGGAATTGTAACACTCGCTGAAGCAAACACTACTATAGGAATGATGGACACCCTTGGTGGGCTAAAAGGTTCAATTGTTAATTGTACATTTTTCTCTACTAAAGTGATCAGGGCTTTAAACACATCTATTTGATTCATGCGTGATTTTATAGATCTGTGTGTTGTCTTAGTGAGCCGCCAATGCGCTGAATTAGGATCAATAGATATTCCACCCCCTCTCCGCTTTCCTCTGTTCCATGCAGTTTAAAGAACACACATTCTCTGAACAGCCAAGCAAATTAACCTGTCATTTCCCTCCCGCCATCACACAGCGCTCAATGCCTTGATGCAGAGACACAGAGAAGAAACAAAGGAATAAACTCTGCAAAGACCAACCCTATTTGATTGCAGAGAAATGTAAAATCGACAACCTACATAAAACCGAGTATAACACACAAACACACATATATATTAAAAATATCGATATTTTGATTTTCTATGAAATTATTTATGAGCCAATATTTATCTACCTGCTGGAATCTTCAAAAGATTCCCATTAAGTATTGTTAACATTAACCCTTCATACTGTAGCATATTTCCAAGGTGGCTATGGGGACATTTGTTGTGAAGTAATTAGGACATCAGGAATAGCTGATGTTCTAGATTGTAAGCTCATTCGATCAGGAGAATCCATATCTTGTTTCTATAAGCCTGCATGGGTATGTGATTGATGCACCACCCGTTACGTCCTGTGCTGAAGAACACCATGGCACTATACAGGGCTTGGCGTGGCTACAGGGTTGATGTAGATTATAAAGCCCCTGGTTAAGGGGCACGGAATTGTAACAAGAGGCTAGCATGTGAATAGAAATGATCTGGTTTTTGCACAGGGGCCATTTGGGATATATCCGAGAATAGTGGAGTTTGGTCCCCATTATCATTACCCGCTTGTCCCAACTGTCACTTTTTTTGTACTCCTACGCTTTATCATCACAGCATGTCATAAAACAGGAGGCTTTCAGAAGAGATCCCACGCATCTTGCATTTGCGGGGACAGCCAAAAATCAATTAGCTATTACTGCATATTAAAGAAATGTATTAGCATATCAAGCGAAAGAGGGGGGGGGGGAAGCACCTTTCATAAAGGAATAGGAAGCAAGGCTTAATGAAGTTATCCCTCTGTCAGACATATCCTGTACATAAACCGGACACAGCAAAATAAGAGACGCCTGTTATCTGTCAAGAGGGAAACGTTAAAATTGTACTAAAATGTGTTCTATTTGGACGTTGGTGTTTTTAGGTAATATTTCATTTAAGTACGCTAGTTCTTTTTTACGGTATAAGTGGAACCGAGGAAGCTGTCTTCACCTCAGTATATCTAATCTACAATTCAAATAAATAACGAATATATAATACAATATATAACGTGCCCCAGTTACGGTTCTGTCTTCATTAGAAAACCCATAAACTGCAGTTATTTCAAGGTACAAAGCATTTCAGTAGACGTCTGCCAAGCTATACAGGCATGAGTGACGGACTGGCATGTAGGAACGGTCTGGTCCTTCTGAAAAACAAGATATTTCCCCAAAAAGTAATAGATTAGTGCATTTCCCAGCCAGCCTAATCAGGGGCTTTTGCGCCAGAACAGGGTTTGTTTTTTTAATTAACACGGTCCCTTTATCATTTGGGCATTAAAAGGAACACATTTCTCTAAAAGAAGTTTCCTGAGGATCAAAGAAAATGCAGTAAGAAACCAGATATCAGTCTCACTAGAATACAGTTAACCCTTTAAGCCGTGAATGACAATCGGCTCATCCTATCACCGAAAGGAGTCCCCAAAAAATAGAACCTTCAGCTGGTCTGAACTACAATTCCTAAGATTCTCAGACAACTTGTGGAAAGATAAAATCCTAACAGCTGGAGTTCAACATGTGGAGATGTAGCTTTTTGGCCAGCGGTGACTAAGACAATCCTTAATGACTTTGGAAAGAATCGGTGGCAATAAGGAACCTGCATTAAATCCATCAAATCTGGTAATCATCTGGCTCTTCTTCACAAAGCCTATGTGTTACAGACACAAGCATGATCAGTAAACAAAGACTATCTAGAAGCCAGAAGGTCACCAGTCAATACCGCTCAAGAGATCAACAACCTTCACTGGGTACAATCTGAGGTTTTTCAATCAATTGCAAGCATCACATTGTAGGTGTTTTGGAGGATCCATTGTATTGTTAGAGATCCTGCTTCTCAGATAATGTAATATCCCAAGTATTGTTTAAGGCCAACTTCTGTTTTATTTTTTGTCAAAACAAAAAAAATGAAGAATGGTGAAATCCCTGAAGGCAGAAACCCAAGGAATGCCCGGCTGGTGCCCACCATGTTAAGGCATTGTATGCAGACTGGACTCCCGGATAATAATTAAATCCAGCCATGCAGTAAATGCTTGATACAGTGACAGTAATTAACAACTGCATATGGATAAAAAGCCACAAACTGCTCCTACAAGTAGCAGGTCTCTTAATAATCTCTTTATGGCCGTGCCACAAGCACGCTCTTTAGCATGATCCATTTTTACACTGGCGCACACACTTCATAAATATTCAGGCTTTATTAACCAACCCTTTTCTAAGCCCTCATGATCATCTAGTATCAGCTTCCTCACGACGGCATAGAACATCATCCTTTTATTTAACTGCACACTTTACAATTGATGCAGTCTATTGGTGGCATCACACTAAGAATAGTACAAGACAGGTTTTTCTCTTAGTTTTAGTTGCACACCTCAGGTTTAAGAAGGAAACCACTACCCAATACATTAAACATACATACATATTTTATCACATAGGATGATCTGATTATTACTAACAACTTTGGTGTCCCCCCCCCCCCATTTATTGTATTTTTGGCTTTTTTTCAGTTAGTGGGGGCTAGAGTATTTAGGGTATGTTTTGTCAGATGCATTAATTGTGTTAACCCGGGGTTACAAAGCTGGTTAAGACCTAGCACTGTAATACAAGCATGGAAACAGGGTGAAGGAGTAAATACAGACATGTTTCACACGCCAACATTCTCGTGAACAGCATAGCTTGTATACCAACATTCCTTTCCACATCTAATGAGCACACCGGCTTATCCGCCGTTAGTCTTCAAGGCATGGAGACAAACTAGTATTCCCAAATAGCCAGTACAGGCCTTAAATATGGGGCAACTAAATGAGGAGCTGGAACACCTGTGCTTAAGCATGGATACACCCAAAACTGAAACGCCTAATATAATTAAAACAGATTTGGAAATCTGTGTTAAAAAAAAAAGAAAAAAAGAGGAGTGTGGTTTTAAAGACAATTCAAACTGTTAAAGGCTTTTTCAGTAAAATTGAAGAACCTTTGTACTAGTAAACTATGTTATAACTGGAATGTGATCAGATTAAGTTTAACCATAACTCAGGTAACCCTTTGCATCCTGGCCAGACTGTGGCATCTGTATTGCACATCTAAGGTTCCTATAACGCAGACCAATAAACCTTACCATGTACTTGAAAATATCATCTGGGGAAAATCTATCTAGTGTAACAGAGTATAAACCAAAAAAACTAAATTTTATATATTATATACATACACACATACATATATACACACACATTATATATAAAGATTTGGACACCAGGGCCAGTAAACCCAGGGTAGCAGATAATTAACCATTTTGTCAACAGCATTTAGGTATTACTAAAAAAAAAAAAAAAAGTCAGCAGCAATTACATTGTACATGACGCAAAATTTAATGTTTTATATAAATCAATATGGAATAATATTGAGGGCCGATTCTCCCGAGGTTAATAATATTAGCCAGACGAGGAGGAGAATATCCAGAGCAGCATCTTCCCAAGACATGGCAGAAACGCGGAGGCAATGAGACAAAATGAATTTTTTTCAATGTTCAAAAACAAAGAAGATAAAGACAGCAAAGAACTGTACCATCACCTAAATACATATAGTCCTTTAAGTGCCACCCGTAGTGATAAAACCATTATACTTAAGGGGAAATGCCACAAGTTATTGTATTGCTAGTACCACAAACTATGGTGTCGTGCTCTTTTCCAACACTACAGTTTTCAGATGTTTTGAGACAGCTAGACCAACCATGTGTATTTGATGCTGTTCTCCATGAGGCTGTAAAGGACAAAAACCATAAACATATACATACATATACACATGAATCCGATTAATAAAGACATAACACACTGGTTTTGGATGAATCAGGCCATGGACATTTATTTAGTTTTACCATTATAACAAAACACTATTAACTGTAACTTTCAAACTCCAATATAATATAAATAAACACAAGCCCATATTACATCACTTTAGCCTCGCCAACCGCCCTGACAGCCAACCAGCATGTAAAGATTTACAGTTCACCCCAATTTAATAGGGTAACTTTAACCCGATAAAAGCCACGACAAATAAGAATTAATAAACATAGGGTGGGTGGGAGGTTGCATCTTCATCAACTCTTCCATGTTGCTTCTTCGGCTTACCAACCTCGCTACTGCTCACCAGACTCTACGGTCAGTGCAGTAATCACTCAGCTTTTCGCCAGGTAAGTGAAATAAACCCCTCCTATTTATAGGTGCAATTCCCGGCCTTTAGCGCAACGCAAGGCACCAGGACACCAGGGCCAGTAAACCCAGGGTAGCAGATAATTAACCATTTTGTCAATAGCAGCACGAGACAATCAAAAAACGCAGCAAAGCGCTAGCGCAAACAAATTTAAACTTACATAAGCTCAATTTTTTTTTTATTCAACTAATCTGACCTTTCTATGACCTATCTGCCTATACCTGAACATTAAATGTGTTAACCCTATCTTGTCCCCACAACCTCATGTCACCCTGCCCTATGTGTCCAGGCTTTATCATTCTTGACAAATACAGTATATCAAAGGCTTATAATACCACCTTGCGAAAAGCAACAGAATGTCTCAGTCTAAATAGGCCAGAAGGACCACCTAACTAAAGTCAATACAGGAAGTGACTCCACTAGAATAGCACAATTTCATCATTATTGCCACATGCCATCATCCCAGTGTGGAACTTGTACAGGGACCATCACCCAAATTATACATATAATGGCAACGTCCATGTCTACAGATAAAGGACATTTACTGGAATGTAAGATGAAAAGAACAAATACTTGTTTCACAGTTATACCACATCACTGCATACAACACTAAACTTAAAGGAAAAAAAGCAACGGGACTGCCCACTTCAAGACAAGTTCTGCATCATGTAGAGAGAAACAAACGCATATGTAAATTTTGTTTTTCTCCTTAAGGCTCCCTGTCTCCTAAACTGTTGTAAAAGTTTATTGAAATACTACAGTTGCCTAGAAACAGAGTCCTGTGATTTCTCCAAAGCCCTCCCCCTGTATTACATCACAGCAGTCTGACTCCCCCCACAACCACACCCACATGTCATTTCAGGCTAATGCATGTGAAACAGCAAAGCTTTACAGATCCTAATACTCAGTAATGACCACATTGGCCAATGATGGCAGTGAGTGTTATTGATTGACTTGTGTGATAGATGTGATGGGAGTGATGTGTAAGTTTGAGGTGTTTTGTGTGATAGATGTGATGGTGGTCCCTAAAAGAAAAGACCCAAATGCAACATCCCTTCTGTGCCCATTTTCAATATCAAATATAGCAACACTGTATGTTATTTTATAAAAGGATTGCTTATTAAAGATGCATATCATAGTAGTGATAGTGATGTAACAATCTAGGAAAGCTATGGGAAAAATGTCTATGTGGAAGAGCACCTGTAAAGGGTAAAAAAAAAGTGTTTTTTATGTATATCAGGGGGCAGCATTTCCTATCATGTACCATCTCCTTCGGGCATTGACTCAAGCTCTCCATAGACAGTAACAGCAAACTATGTCTGCTTGTGCATTTGAGCCGTGCAGTGTAAAGTATGGTGAAAAACATTTACAAAATGTTTCCAAATCAACAAACTTTTACAAATGTATTAAATATGGATATATATGCAAACTATTAAATGGGGACAGACACTTATAATCACAGGTGCGCGTATCAAAAGCAATGATAGTTTTGTTCAAAAGATGCAGATAATACTGGTGATGTAATTGGCCATGTTAAGGTAACATGACAGCCTTCTAAGAAGCTCCATTGAAGATTGGAAGACTAGATCATATTTTTATGATGGGCTATAACTGATGCTGTAGAAATGTTGCAATAGGGTGACAGAGAATTATTAAAACGCACAATATAAAACTTGACACTCAGATTAACACACATTAAGGCATAACGGCGCAGAAGGAGAACAGCGGGGGGGACTTTGGTTAAGGGCATTTGGTTGTAGCGAGATGGGTGTGGAGAGGTCAGTGGCATGGAGATCTTGAAGGTGGGGAAGAATGGATGATGCACGTTGAGAGTATTAAGGGTATTTGAGAGAACATTTGGAGATCGGAGTAGAGATACTAGGAGGACGAGTGTTAAGGGCTCTGTAGGTCAGCGTCAGGTGTTTAAATTTCACTCTGGAGTGCCAATGGAGGGACTGGCACAGATAAAGTGTGATGGGGTAATAGTCTGGCATAGGTGTTCAGAGTGGATTCAAGTGGCAAATGAATAAACTCAATAGTTGAAAACGCATCCTTTTTTAACAGGAGGTCCCCAGGCTTATACTAAAATCATGGTCACAGTAAAATCATTTTGGCATTATGCCATCTACGATTAGGAGAAAGCGAATTCAATTCACACAGTATCTGCTCCACATCAGTCACACCTATCTGAGCCGAATCCAGCTGGTATTGCACAAGATGAAACATACTAACCATGCCACTATCCGTGTGACTGGCATGATAGAAGCACACAGGTAAGCCAAGGGTTAAGACCGATGCACAATGTGACTCCTCGGGAGATCTGCTAGGATAAGGAGCAGCCAGCGTGCGGTGACAGGCGTTGCTCTGGAAATACAGGAGCACCGAGTCACACCGAGCGCTGCCGTCTGCCAGCGAGTACATTACATAGTCAGGAGACTACGGGACACCTGATGATTATCTTTGACCTCACGGGCTGTTTGATTACATTAATGGCTCCTACGCCAGAAAGGTACAGCACTAAAACACAAAGACGAATGCCAACTAAGCTCTTTGCTGCACATTCTGACATAGATCTCATTCACAAAACATGACAGCTATGATGAACACCCAGTCTGAGCTTAGCAATACGGAGGGAATATTGCTCCTGTATATGAGGGATTGCAGAATAAATAGGCTGGGTTATTTCATTCTGCGTACAGAATACTCACCAGGGACTTAAAGGGAAAAAAACAGAAAATCTATTTGTACAAACAGCTATTCTGGGCACCGTACAACTTATTCCTGAACTGCCAACGCGCGAGATGTCCACTGAGGTTCTCCTATGACTTAGTGGGCAAAATTTGTCGAGTGTTCAGAAAATTCAGTTATGCCAAATGTGTACTTTTAAAGAACGCAATTCTATTCTGTAATTAAGGATTGGGATGTAGGTACTAAGAATCGGACCTGCTGCCATTTAAAGCACCAAAGTACAATACAAAGCACTGCATGGGGGAGAGCGAGTCATTTAACATACTTATGACAAGCCGGATAACTAATAATTAGGCACAACTTAATACCTCCACACATCACATTAACCCTATCATTTCAAAAACAACTGAATAGTTCATATCAAATTGTGTTAACCTGTTCAATGCCAAGTACACCTGCAACACTTATCTCAATTTTAGTAAGCAGTAATTCATGCACATGTTCTTTTGTGTGCCGCAGGGACCTGCAGAATGAAACACATACGGCACGTGCTCAAGCATGATGATGAAACGAAGATTATTTTCAAAGCATAAGGTAATTTACAGTTTGAATACATATAATAGATATATACAGTGTGTATATAACATGTGTAATTTATATATATATATATATATATATATATATATATAATCTAGAACATTTGAAAAAAGAAAAAGCCTCAAAACATTATTGCAGATAGAGAAATTATGTTAAAAGCATATTTTTTATTCTAATAAACACTTCTTGTAAGTCTGACTTTTTGTCTTATAAGCAATGATTTGCAGTTTCTATAATATCCACCCGTTGATTCAAATGGAATCCTACAGTGTCCACAATGAATCATGTGACCAGCATTGTAATAATTGTTGAAAAGCAGTCTTATATAACATGTGGATTGTTTTCAGATGTCTTCCCCACACTTACAATGGGAACAAAACCTAGAGATTAATAATAATTGATAGCACCCCGATCCCTGGGGAGAAGTTTGAGAATCCTCCAGGAATTGGGGAACATTTCTGCAGACATTCCGTTTCTGATTATCTGACCCGTGTTCTACATTTCAGGCACTCGTGTTTTTAACATCCAAACAAATTGGAAAGGTCAGCGGTACTGCCTCATAAATAATCTGTTTATAAAGAAGCCTTTGGTAAACCATGCAGACCAATAACATCTATATCCAGGACCAGCCCAAAAAGTTTGAGGATATTCTCATCATTTATTTATAGATCAGCACCATTTTCAGGCACGTAATTCAATCTTAGGAGTAAAGGGTACCAAAGCCGAAATAGTTCAAGCAAACATAAAAAATAAAATGCTAATACATGTACTTGACAGACGGGCATATGCCTTGGGTGTGACCGCAGTCATGTATTCACGCTCCAAGAATCCCTGTAATACTGCTGCTATAACAATAAACACCTTCCATTTCATTAGATGGAGACATAATTACATTAAAAATACCTGAACTGTGAACACACGTGTTCTATTTATTGAATAAATGAAAATAGGGCGAATGCGCTCATGGAAGATATATGTATAGACCATTATTATACAGGAAATGTATATTATATACACAAAATTCACTTTCAAGGACAAAAGGGGGTGATCAAACTACACTATGGAACAAAGGGTTAACTAACAGGGCGTAGAAGAGGTACGTATGATGGTGTATATATGTGTAATATACATATATAGATATATACAAGTATAACACTGTTTGCGTGTAATATATATATACACAAACACACTTTCACGAATGAAAAATTAACATAAGAGTATGAAGATAATAAATGATAGTTATTCATTCGCGGTATCTTTCACCATCATATACATAGATATATCTTTGCTTCTAGCACAAGCAATAAAGGGACTTAACAGACTAGCACGCTGTCAACACACTTTTGTTCTTTAAAAGACATAAAGCTACGCACACCATATACTTCCTTAATTATTACACGGCTTTCCAGAAACAGCTGATTCAGCTAAACAAACACAAAGCAAGTCTCTTTAGCCGGAGACACCCTGTGAGGGTCAAGCTGTTACATCTCTTTCCTCCCCACCTTTGTCTATATTGGCCGATTAGGTGCTTTGGTAATCGGATAGACGCTAATCTTTGCATGTCCTCGGCTTGTGTAATTACACCACAGATCTGCTGCTAGCTATATTCTGCAATGTAGACCCTGAAACACGGTAAGTCTGTCTTGTTTTTGTTGTCATTGCTGTACAGAAACTTGGGATGAGTCTCTTGGGTGGGAATTCTAGGTCTACTCCGATGGAGAGCAAAACATGAGAAACATGATGAAGCTCATGAGGGACCCAAGAAACAGCAGGACCCAGGGATCAGGCATCATTGTGACCTTAAAGTGCCAGCTTATGGGTCAAGAACAGAGTTTCAATCAAGTTGTGGGCCTGTTTTCTTAAGACAGGTCAGCAGGTGTTAAAGTGTCATGGGTTACCCGAATAGAGCACTAGATGCAGACAGGTGTCCCATGGACATCACCATGGCGGAGCCATAAACTGACAACGTATCTGATGGGACACCTGCTCACCAACGCTGCTCTGGGGGTATAGACAGGGGACATTAGGGTTGTTTAGTCTGGAGGTCCCACATGCGACACGCTCTGGAAGGACAGGGGATGGGTGACATGTAGCAGGTGGGCGACAAGATAAAACTGCGGATAACACAAGGGAGGGAGCGGTATATGCAGCAGATACATGGGCTCATTAACCATCTCCTTCCCATGGCACGCTATATTCTGCAGTACGTATGTGCATGAGTAGGGCGGCTAATAGAGATGTATATATACCGCTCAGTATCTTACCTCATATTGGATGTACTGCTTTCTCCACTCGGGGGTAATATGGGCAGAGAGGTGCTCTGCGAACTTCATCCTGAGTACTGGCCCTCAGGGGCCCCCGACTGTCTCCGCCGCCGCTACCGGTGGTTCCCGGGGACTGCTCCGGCTCATGTGTCCCGCACTGTCCGGTCGCCTCCCCGGGTCTGGCGGTGTGTGTGGGTTAGCTTCGCTGTGACCCCTTGCCTGTTCCGTTGTGTCGTACGCCTATCACTGGCTACCGCAGCTTCTTCTAGCAGTGTCACTGCTGTATGTCTCTCTGAGTGTCTTACAGCATCACCCAGCTCTCTCTCCAAACTGGCCCCGCCGCCATCTTGCCCAATCTCCCACTGCGCCGGCGCAGTACCCTCCCACACACAACGTCATTGTCATGGAAACCACCTCCAGAAGCGAGCATTTACCTAAAGACAGGGAAGAAGTGGCGCTTCCCGAGATATGGGCGGAGACTAATAAAGAAAGCGTTCGTGAAATATTACTTTGCATAGGGCGTGATTTAGGTGAGAACCACGCCTATTCCTAGCTCTCCGAGTGTTTTGCTGCGGCAAGTGAAATGGGCGTGATCTTACCGTTCCCACCCCCACACAATGTTTTCAACTTTGGTCCTGGAGCCGGGTATGGATTATGGATTGTTTTGTTGCGTTTCGTAGACTCGTTGAGGAGCTCACAGAGAGCGTGTTTGTTATTATTATTATTATTATCATCATCATCATATTCCGTAGCGCTGTACCATGGTTACCAACCACTGATGCATTTTATAAATCCTGACATAGCGTTAAATGAGACTGATCAGTCTTTTTTTTTATTGATACCTGAAATATAATTTTTTTAGCCCAATTGCATAGCTAATAACATTATCTTATGTCTCAGGGACTTGAGGACTGCTTGCACCTACCGCATGATTGGTTCTTAAACATATAGGTGTCCTTGTACAAGGTCTCAAGTAGCTATGGAAACGTGAGAAAATATGGTGATGGCAAAGTTAAGGCAGAATGAATACAAACATTAATCCTAAACATTGCGTTCCTTTTCCCAGAGCCCCTTATAGCGTAGGCAGGCAAAGACTCTAATTCTAATGATCCTGACATATTCCCTACAAAACGTAAAATAAAATGGTTAAGTCCTCTATCCTCTGGCAGAAGTGGTAGAGGTTAATAACAGGAAATTTAAGCATGCATGGGATATGAAGCTTAGCCAAGAGAAGGCTAATGAATGGACAGACTAGATGGCCGCCAAATTTGAAGTTTCTATGTTTAATGCAAAAATGACAAACAAATCACTAATAATACATGAATATGGATATCACGCAGGCCTGAGATCCCGCAGCATCAACCTGTGAAGTCTGCCACATCGCATATGGAGTTGGATCGGGTGTGGTGCTTCCTGGACTCTGAGGAAGGGATGCGAGGGGTTAAATATTGGTACCCTTTGCTGCACAGAACAGCTATATTTCCGTTGTGCGCTGGTTAGAAAGCGTGAGTGCGAGCAGCATAGAGGAAACATTACCTGGTGTGTGCATTCACATCACACATGTCATTGGCCTTTTGCTGTGTCTATGTACAAGAAAGGTGTCGAATTGAGTATAAAATAACCAACACGCTATTCAGTGATACGATCATCAATAACGGCTGACCTCACATCAAAATACCATCACCACCCACATTCCAAACACCGTCACAATCTACCCATATAGTTGCTGTCCGATTGTCATCTTCTAATACCCTTAACTACAATTCTGCTTGGCAACAGTTGTCACGTGATGGTTTGAGCAGTACAATAAAACAATGCTTGAAGCTTACCTGTGCACTGCCGTTGTCTTATTGTTCACAGGCCACATGAACAACATCTTCTTAAATCTAAAGACTTAGTCTCAGAACCCCAGGTTTCCAGGTATCGAAGAGTTCACTCTACCTTTGCTCAAGTCTTTGGATCACACTCTGATTCATCTTTAGGTCACGAGAACAAAACAAAATGTAAATAACCCTTACATTAAAAAGTAACAAGCATATGTCATAATTGTCATAATTTAGTGTGTTTTTATTTTAATTTGCGGATTGACCTTTCAGCTTGGCATCATATGTTCCTTATGGATCAAATTGCCAACACATGAGCAAAAGATGAGTATGCGCACAGTTGCCAACAGTTAAAAAAGATTTCAGAGGAAAGTTTTGCGTAATGTTACTAGACACCCGTTTTATTGTTTAGCATAGTGCCAATGAAGAAAAAAAAATTAAAGCAAACATAAAGATATCCCATGCATGCTGTTAACCACATTCTAACATACAATGTAAAGCTCCAAGGAGCTATTCAGAAAATGAAGCACAAATGTAAATGTGAAACCCTCGTCAAATGTCAAGACAGCAGGGAGCTGTAATTAGGGACAGTCACTGGAAATATATGTACTAATTGGATCATTTCCCAATATGTCTAAATACTTTTCCAGAAGTCTATAAAGACAAGTATTTCAGTTGAATGAAAATGGAAGGGAAAATTCAGAGAAGGCTCTATAATGAGCCAGTGACTCTGGACAATACCTGGAATACTGTTTATCAGTTATACTAATATCATATTAATCATTAATACTAATTACAGTGACACTCCAGCCACCAAATGCACTTCAATGCATATGATAGCTGTATGGTCCTTTTAAACTGTGTGTCCCACCCCAAGTGCATTTGCCCCTTTCTTCACCCCCAGTTGAATTCTCTGCCGAATGCATTTCCCTGCACATGATGTACTCACCTTCAGCCAGCTCCAGCACTGACTCTGATGAATGTTACGTGTTGGGGACTGTTTTGATCCCTGCTCACGTAAGTAAAGTCTTCCCCGTGATTTTAGTAGGAATACTTTCCTGCCACTGATTGGCTGCTTGAAGATGTCGGTCAGTGTCAGGAAAATGCTGCTATTGATTAGAAGATGAGAGTTGGTACCGTGTTAGTCGTAGAATTACAGGAGACAAGTGGAGTTTGAATGATACAGGAAAGCACTTTTTTACCACTGACAGCTTCTAGCAGCCAATCAGTGGCAAGAAATCTAGCATCCTAAAAAAGAAGGCAATTTTGCCACATTGCTTCAAAGTGTATATCAAGCAAGTGCTTTTTTATTTTTTATTTTGGAAGAATGCATGTTAAAGTCCTCAAGAAGTAATCATAGAGTACCTTAATATGCAATCTTCTATAGTAGGGGACAGGTACCCCCTTATGGGTAGCAGAGTATGTGATGTGGACCATGCATTAAAACACACATGTAAACAATGGTAAATTCTCTGTTTGCATTGGTATAGAAAGCCGCAAAAGAATTTGGGGAAAATGGGTTTAAAAAATCCGGGCTAAAAGTCGAGATGCTCCCGAGCGGGGATGCACCATAGGGCAGGCTATTTAGTCTGTTCCCTGTGAGTTAATCTAAAAACTTTTTTGTATGGTATTTTTTCCCATCGTGGGAATCTCTTGGGACCCCCCAAGTGGAAGGGAGAGTCCAGACATGGATCTTCTTGCTTTCTTGTGCCTAGAGACAAACTAACTGGACCCTACTGATGAAGTCCATGTAGGCTGAAATGTATGTCTGGGGTTGTTGGTTCCCACATGCTGAGGAAATTTGTCTCACATGTCAGTTCTGGGCTGCCCTTGTGACAGGATCAGACTGATATGCCAATGGAGATAGTCCCTCTCTAATGGCAGAAGACCTATTCCTTGACACCAGAAATATTTGACAGGTTACAAAGTTCTCCAAACTAGATCTATGAGGGGCATTCAACACACACTAGAGTTTATTAACAACTGCTTCAGAGACTTTATGTCTCAATTTGTCATTGTGTATTTGGATGACATTCTTATCCACTCCCCCGACCTATTTACCCACCGCGAGCATGTGAAACTAGTTCTTCAACGTCTCAGAACAGATTATATTGCAATCTGGAGAAGTGTGAATTCGAAACATCCAAGGTCACCTTCCTTGGATATATTATCAGTGCCACTGTATTTGAAATGGATCCAGAAAAACTCAAATCCATCTTGCAATGGCCACAACCACAAGAACATAAACCTTTACAAAGATTCTGGGATTCGCTAATAATTATGGTAGATTTATTATAGACTTCTCTAAAATAGCTGCCCCTCTAACCGACAGGGCCAAGAAGGGAGCTAATACACGCAGTTGGTCCTCGGAAGCAATTCTGTCCTTCATTCAACTCAAATGTCAATTTATATCTGCACATGTCTTTATTCACTCAGACATCAATCAATCCTTCGACAGTTTTGGTGTTCTAACTGGACAAAAGAAGTCTCTGATTTCATCTATGCTTGTCATATGTGTACCTTACCACAAGGAGTTATACAACCTATTCTAGTCCCTGCTAGTCATGGACTTCATTATGGATCTATCACCCTCTAAACAGCATACTACTATATCACTGTGGTGTACCGATTTTCCAAGATGGTACATCTCATTCCTCTCCACAAGTTGTCCTTGGCATGAGAGTTCTCAGATATCTTTATCAAAGAAGTGGTCCATTCAAAGTTCCCCACACATCCTGGTGGCTCCCTCTTTCGTCCTTCAGCTGGTCATCAGGTGTGGGGTACTGTAAGAACATACCTGCGCTCTCACAGAGAGTCCCACAACGGCTTGAAGCACTGCACACTGCCGCATGCGAGCAGGCCATATCCTGGTCATACTCACAACTCATAGAATATAAAGGTATGAGCGCATGTGACGTCATGGCAGCCATATTCTCTTCTCCTCGCCTCCTGATGACCTGGATTGCCCCGGAAGACCTATATTTAAGGATCTCTTCTTTATTTCTGCTCCGCCCTTGGTTGGTGTTGCTTCTAGCGTTGTTACACTGCTCCAGTTTGCTGATTTTTGTGTTTTGACTCGGCATTTCCTAAGAGCTTGTTCCTGTTTCCTGATTCGGCCTTGACGTTTCCAGTTGCTGGTTTTGACCCGGCTTGTTCCTCGACTATGCTCCTGAGTTACGTTTTGGCTCCTGATGTTAGCAATCCTGTTGCTGGCCCGGTTTCCTCCTGGCATTCGTCTGCTTCTGCCACTGTCCACGCACTTAGTACCGGGATCCAAATCCATCAGCGTGACAGAGATGTTCTGTGTACAGGCACATTTAATAACATTGTTCCTCATTGAGTTTGCCTTTTTGCTTCAGTGATTTGCTTAAACAGAGCACAGGACTGCCTGTGTTATCACCAAAAGCAGGGGCGAGCTGGCAAGTGGGACAGAGGGCTATTGTCCCCTTGGATGCTCAGAATTTAAGATACAGTTTTGTGTATTTTAGCATTAATGTCTAATATAGCCATACCAGGAAACTTTCTAAACGGGCCCTGAGACTCTTGAAATATTAACTCCTAAATAGAACATCATAACGACTCTGTAGTTACTCTACAAATGTGTTAACCAAATGGATCTAATAGCGGTCTTCACTTTAATTGTCATTATTTAAAGATATACTTAGTCATGTCACCTGCATTCAAGCAGGGATATCAACCATACCATATTGGTAGCAAAAGGACCAGTTGGGAGTCTAAGACATGATCACAACAGTGTAGAATAGGAAGGAGTCAGTCCCAGACTGGGTGAGCAAACCCAGAGAGTTCCCAGGTGTGCATATATCCCCCTGAATATCTGACTGTATTTGTACCCTGAGTGTAACTGTCTGGGTTCATTTTATTAGCTTTTTTTTTTCATTTTTGAGGAACATATTTTACATATGATAGATAGGGTGCATGAAGGGTGGTCCTTCATCCTATTATGGAACCATATTGCCTGGTCCCCCCCTATCTTAAAGGGGTACTGTTAATAAGCAGATGAGTCAGGCACTGTATAACCTGAGCTAGATTACCCAACAACATGAGGAAATACTGTAAGAAAGTCCACACGAGTGGCTGCATGGATGGTTGGATGGTAGGGCTGATCACATCGGCCATATTTTTCAGGACACATATAATTTTTAAATATTGCTAACGTCTATACATCTCACAGGGCAGCATTTTGTTCTGGGCTGTTCAGCAATATGTAAAAACTATATGTGTCCTGGAAAACAGGGCTGACGTGGTCACCACATTGAAAGCACCAAAACACTATGAGCTGGCTCACACTTTCTTGATGAGTCAGGACAAGCCAAACGTTAAGCTGAGGGTTTTTAGTGCTGGTTTCTTTGTAAAACAGTATTTTGCATTCTTTTGCTATTTTACATAGATCCAAGGCACACAATGCTGTATAAATGTCTGCTCACTACAGAGTGCCTTTTGGAACATGGTTAAAGAGTGATAGCTCTTGTGGCATTATGAAACCAGAAAGCTTTATTTGCAGAAGTGATAAAGTCTGTTAGCATAAGGGCTCACGCAATAAACAAAACACACACTACTACCCAAGTTATTCATCACTTTCAAGGGCCAGTCATTATAAGCCTAATCTGTATGTAGTTAACTAGTAACAAGGTGTCAGCCGCACTGGTTAATGCTGTAATTCATCCACCTAAACATGGATCACTTAGGTATGAATGAGGAAGCTCCATCACTCTCCTGCTGTACACCAAAATAATAACTGAAATCATTACATTACGGGGGCTATGCTAAAATCGAATATATCGTATATCTATTAAAGAGAAAAACATAATAATAAATCAATCGATTTGTTGATAATTAGCTAAAACAAGCTAAAATATATGAAAAAAGAAAATACTCCAAAAAACACAATCTTTCATAGAAACATAATTCTCCATATGCATGGCACCAAAAATGTGCACTGAAATTACTGTGAGCTACCTGGAGTCATCCAGGAACTCTGCGAAAAGGGGCCAACTAACATGTTTCGGCAATTGTTTAGGGGAGCCCAAGCAGATAGCAACCCCAGATATTTTGGGGTTTACCAAATGCTGTGCGTATTGCCTGCAATTCCAAATGCCAGAGTGCTTAGAGAAACAAGGATTTTAGGATGCATACACACACATTATGGACTTTTAAAAGCAGTTTTCTGAGTTACAAAAATGTTTGCAAAATGTGTTTGTGATGCAATATGAGTGGGGCATTTGCCTAGTAAAACTTGCTCTTATTGCCTGTATTGGGTCCTGTGCATCAAACTTCAACCATTGGTCACAGGAATGTTTCTTGAATTATCAGATTGCCTTATTTCGGCGTAAACATTGCACATACGACCTAATTTCCTAATTGCCAGTTGGTGTGTTGATTATACTCCGTAAACTACGGTAATTTTTATTTTGAGATCAATTGTAAGCTTTAAGATCAATGTTTTTGGTTCTTGTTCTTTGGAAATGCTTATCATCGGCTGCCACTCCCTTTAGAACTTGCTTTATATAACGATAAACAGAAGACACTCCATAACAATCATTTAAAAACCCATACAACGCTTTAGAGAAGTGCCAATTGCTTAATAGCGCTGAAAACCTTCCATATATTAAATATATACCGTATTCACATTGAAGGAGCAATACACTGCTTAGCTAAAAAAATGAATGCTTTAATAACAATTGCCTTAAAGACTAGTTGCTTTACTCATGCAAAGGATTTTAATCTAGAATCCGAAGAGCTCAATAACTCAGTAATATGTCAATATCTCTAGAGGCACATTCATAATTTAGAGTTAATTCACAAAAGCACCACTAGCATGTTGCGTGTACACCATGATATATTTGCAAGGCTTTAGAAGGACAAAGACCATAATCTGCATGGAGGACTGAGGCATAATGTTTGAAAGTCCGGTAATAGATTTATTTTCATCTAATGTGACAGTCACAAAGTACTGAACTTAATTAATTCCAGAAAACCTGCTATATTAATGGCTTTATTTCACTAAACGACTATTCCAGTCTTTTAATTAGGGAAACTGTTATAATGGGTGAGAGATTTCATGCAAAATAAAAAAATGTTATGTTATGTATATTTCCTGTGCTTCTCCAAGCCTTAAGTATTAACACAATATCACAACCTCATGCTGACGAGTCCCATAAAGGATGAAACAGCCGTCCATGAGTGGTGATCTGGCTACTGCACCTCTTATCTGAGTTTTATCTACAGGGTATAGTACAGGGAACGTTTCTTCTCCTGGAATCCATGTATAAAGTGAAAGTTGATTATTGGTAACCTTGTCTGCATAGACCTACCCAGAATCCCTTGTGGATTTTCATGGGGAGAATAAGATGATTATTTAATAATGCTTCTGCTACCCCTTTTTCTCATCTAATAACCCTTTTCTCCAGGAGCTCAGAGGGTTTAGTGGTTTAGTCATGGAGCTTCTCAGGAATAAAGCATGTAAAATCCAAACAGGTCTGAACCTTAATCTGATGAGGACAGGCAAGGTTTAACAGATTGAGCTATGTTTAGGCTGAAACATAAATCAGCCATTGAAAAGGCACTAGCAGAGCCAGACTCCACCACTGGATCCAGAAAAAGTCTTGTGCTAATCCCTGGGAGTGCAATTGATGAGGAGGTATTTTACCAGGCTTTCACTTCTTACCTTCTGATAACTTTGATTTTAGCCAGCTCACTCCACTATGCTCCTAGATAGATAAGCCCTGTCTAAGAGTAGACTACGGTACGCTAATTCTCAAGCAGATTTTAAAATGATAGATATAGGAGTCTTATTTTAGACTTTAATGAAGGATTTGGCAATTGTGGGAGGCCACATTCTATCCATAATTTCAAAAATAAATCACAGTACAGCAGAAGCGTCTGACTGATTTCTATCAAGATAGCCCCAATTGTTGAAATTCCTCCATAAATTAATCTACTTGTTTAATGTGACCCTTCGTATTATCGTAAACTTAAAGATTCTCTTTCTAAGGTAATGTACATGTTAAGATGTCTAGCCTTGTCTGGCATTAACCAATGAAGAGCAGCTGCCCTTCATTGGTTGATGCCAGATGAGCCCCCTGCCAGCGACCAATAGAGTCGCTCTTACAGACCTTTAAATCCTGGCACAATCCTACGGATACCCATAAAAAACTTATTTTTTTTTCATTTTAGTTACCGGTATTTTATTTTTTTTCTCCAAATTTGACCTTTTTTCTCACGGAAACCACCTGTTTAACCTTGATAAATATGGCCCCTTGACTTTTATAACTCATTTAAAAAGTGATATACCAGCTTTACAACTTAATAAATCCTACCCTTTTTCTGCAGCATGGTTTACAGTTTAATCAATGTTTGAGACATTTTAACTTAAATAAGTAAACCCTTTAGTCCGAAGAGATGTTTCATCTATTTGGATTGCTTTGAAACAAACCATGGTGATTTATTAGCTACTTGGATTTGTTTTTGTGATTTAGCGAGGAACATTTTGTGTGCATTGTTCTGTATGATCACATGGATTGTGTCCTATTATCTAAGAAGCTAAAATGTGATTATCTATTATTCTAATACTAGCTTATTTTAAGAAAAGTTCCCACAAAACAGCTGTATAGTGAGTCTTCATTATCTTGCCCCAATTTAGTAGACAAACATGCTAAGGTATTATCATACCGCCTTATAGTACACAATAGAATGCCTCGGTCTTAATCACCCAGAGGACCATCTACATAATGGTATATGGGAAAAAATTATCAGGGTGTTAATATTACTGCTATACAGATTCGGATTAATGTAGTGTTTAAGTTTGGAGCGTAACCAAAATATCACACGACAGCCTCAACGCCTAAATCTGTGTATTAACTTTTCTTGGAAACAAAACCCAGTTCTCTTTAGAGCTACACTACATTACTGTGTACCCCACTGTGTATAAACTTTAGAGAAAAAGACTTGTTTGTTCTTGCAACTTCCCCCTTCTAAAGATAAAATGACTTCAGCTATTTGGCTGTATGAGGTTGGGAATTTTTGTAGGGACATTGTCAGCTATTATATGAATCAACACCCAGGGGTGATTTGTGTCATTCTACTTAGATATCAACATAACCGCAATGAAGAAAAATAGAAACAAGAAATAAATCATCCTTTTTATAGTACTGATAAAAATAAAACAGTAAAAAAAATGTAACCCCTGGAATACTTTGTTATCAAGACACTTACTGAAAGATCTCTGTGATCTCAGGATTATTTCCAGGAGGCATATCAAATAAAATATGTCTGCAAAAGTTGAACGCTACTTTTTTCAGGGATAGGCTTAGGGTTAGTGGTGCCTGGGTGCAGTATTTCTTCAGGGCACATGTACATACTAACATGAAAACTCACTCTAACACCATACACTTACACATATATACACACTCCCTCATGCCACTAACCCCTGATATTCTAACACCACTAACCCTCTTAACGGCAAATGCTGATGCAAATACTCAAACATTATACGGTAACATTTACACACAAATGCTAATTACACGTACAGTAACACACACTCACTCTGACACCATACACTTACACATACATACACTTTTCACAGCATTTGCTAATTCTTTAGGCATAGAAAGAAACATGTAGCACACTGTCTTGGCTCTCATGCAGGGGCAGATTTCAGATGAGGTATTAGTGAGCAGTTATTATTATTATATAGCACCAACAATTTAGACAGCGCTTCTTACAATACAAAGATTCAAGGGGTATGAGAAGACAGACTAAGACAAACCGATACATCAGATGGAGAGGGGCTGCTTGCAAGTTTACAATCTTGAGGGAATGCGTTTAGGAAAAACATAAGGAACAAAGAAAGAATAGTCTTGAATAGATTTTTCTTCTGAGACTCAGAATTCCATTATTTTTTAGGGATCACATAGAACACATGTTTGCATGGCTACACTAATCTTATTCCAGTTATATCAAGCCCCGGGTCCACTTTTACTTATGCCGTGAACATAAATATTTATTTTTCTTCAAAAGAGTATTGTGCTTGTGGCTAAGTCCTCAAGCTTCTTCGGTGCATTTAAAGGCTTAAAGATGTCCTGCATTAGTAAGTAGTCTCTATGGTCACACAAGAGTTAATTTCCCGCCAGCCAGATCACCCTTTCCTATACAAGATCCTGATAGTGGAGGGGAATGACAAATGCTGAGTAATTTCCATCCAATTTATTCTAGGAGATGAGATACTTGAATTAGCATTTGGTCCTATTAACCTTATAATTAAAGCTGAAATATAACATTGGTTGGAAAGATATATCAAAACCTAAAAGAAATCAGTTTTTTTTCCTTACGTGTAATATTTTATATCATTTAAACAATGTGTTAAAGACTGGGTGCATTTTTTCCTCATATAATATTAGTGCAGTGTTGCTAAATAGAGAGAAATCATTAACTTTTGGTCCCCCGGAGCCTTTAGCAGCATACTGTATAGATCAAGAATGTATTAATGGGTCCTTTAACTAGCAAAGGCTTAAATATGTTTTCAAATGTGCAATGTTTCCATAGCAACAGTATTCTTTTGGATTAGATTTATAGCCCATCTCTTTCCTAGTGTATGTGTTCTTGTTATACCATATGGCTATAGTAAATTATACATGCAAATGCAGCTGATATAACCATAGCAAGTTATGCTTCCAGAAGAGAAAATGTATAAGTGACAGTTTCTGGCTGGTGCAGTTACATTTTTGGGGGGTGACCGACTAAAGACGGGGTATGCAGTGTTTTTGGCATGAGTCGGAGGGTGTCCACATTGCCCCCTTAACTGAGGTCATTTCTAAAACCACATATATACCACATAGCCGCATTAAAATTGTTTTTGCCCCTGAAGAAATGTCTTTTTTACATGCACTCTGGTTAAAGGAGCTATCTAGTCACACTAATTAACATGGAAAAGAAAAATGTCGGTGCGCTAAGCTAGTTCCAGGCTCAAATAATACAAATGTGTAAAATGAGGCCTACCAAACAGTGTGAGCATGCTGCAAATACAGGGTATACAAAAAACAAAAACTGTCTGCGCTTCTCACCCTAATAAAGTTGGCAACAAATATATAAACATAATATAAATGAGAGGTTTTGGTTATATGAATTGGCCAAAGCATAATTAAGCTCACCCGCCATGTCAAGGCACACTCTCAATAGGGTGAGAACCTACTCTCACCTCCTACAATTAACATGTCCAGGCGGCGTTCACCTGCTGGAATATATGCATTCACATTTGGAAATGCATGAGCGATATACCAATATATAGCATATACTTGACTGAGTTTACTCAAGAACTGAACAAACATTAAGTACAAAGCATACTGCTGCAGCTCAGAATACAAAACATCAGCAGCCTAACCAGGTATATACTGGGATAGCATTTGTGTTCGGTCAATTATACAAACAGTACAGAAACAGTCAAGCATGCAAAATACAAAGAAGCAACATTAATCGTGGCATATAGTAAAAAACATTAAACTTTTCCAGGGGCGCTAACCCTAGTGGCATTGCGAAAGGAATTGTGGGGGTGGGGTGTAAAAGGGGTATAACAAAAGTAAGCAGGGTAAGGAGACCAGGTGAGTGAGGACTGGGGATTAATCCTCCTCCTCAACACTGTCAAAGATGGAGTAGCCTTTCAGCAAGCTGAGGGTCAGCCTGTGACTGTCTTGGACAGGATCAGGCCGCAAACCACAGAACGTCCTTAACACAACACATTGGGTGCCAAGCTTCTTAAATGGCACTTGGAGTCTTGGAGTTCTTTTTCCAGGGATTTTAATAAAGTCAGAACAGATGTAGAGGAGTTGCTTCTGCCGCTATGTTCTGTGGACAGTGTCTGAAGCTCCACAGCCCCCCAGCATGCAGAAATACTCCCATAGGCCATCCATACCATGTCATTGTGTATATTGCTCAATGTCACTACCCAGCAGCAAATACCATATTGCTGCCGATTTAAAAAAGGCATGACTGTCCCTTTTAATCCATAGCTTATTTAAGAGACCATAATATTTATTTTTCTTAAGGAACCCCTAAAAGATCATTTCGTCATTTCAGCGTGTGCCTTTGGATGAAAGTTGTCCATTATCATGTATTAAAATAAAGTGATATGTGAGGGTCTAAATATCATTATTTGACATCAACTTTTCAAACAATGAAACTACTAATTTAGTTCGCTTTAGTAAATTGTCTGAAAAAAATAGTTTTCTTGGCCAACATCTGCTGTTAGATATTACAAACAATGTATTATTACAGGTAGGAATTTCACGACAGCAATACAAATGAAGAGAGAATATATAAAGAAATGAAACCAAAACCGCATTATTAATGTGCAGGTTGGCTATTGCTAGCTGCTTAAAACCTTAAAACTAGTTTAATTTTGTTCTGTTTGTCTATTTCACCCATAATTATGTATTTCTTGTATGTCTTTATTTGCACATAGATGTCTTCTCTGGAGCAAATTAAATTGCATTCATTATTTATATCTTTTTATATTCTTTACGGGGTCTTATCCTGTGCAGATCACAAAATCACATATAACCTTTCAGACCTGTCAAATCTAATTCTCTTCTAGGAAATTGTATTTACTGGATGACAAATTTACTTACTTGAAAGAATTTCGCTCATTCACTCAATCAATAAATGCTTACTCTGGATGTGTTTTTGTCCGTTTGTAGACCTACAGAGGAAAGTAGGCATGTGGTGGAAATCCGTGTTTCTGTATCTACAAGTGATGTAAGACAGTCCTTTTCAAAATATTAACCTAATACTTAATACCTTAAACCGAATTGTCACTATTGCAAATAGTCCTATATAGAGCATAAAACTGATTAAAGTAAACAACATACTGTATACTGTATGTATAAGATATCCATCTTGTGGGTTGTCATGATCTGTATGATACACCTTCCTTCATTTATTACTTACCCTTGGTTGTTAAATTATCTGTTTCAGGGTGGAATAAGGAGATGGTAAAGGTTTGGTATACAACATGAGTGTATAAGGAAATATAAATTCAAAAAATGATAAATTACTTATCATTATATGTTTTTGGCCCATTAATTGGGCTTGTCTACAGTGAGTACCAGCTCAGGGAAGTTTCAAAATCAGTAAAAATCTCACCCATACGATTAGCCCAGAAACAAAATGCAAGGCAGTTTTCCTCTGTACAAGGGGATCAACAATCCATGTTTTTTAAATGTATTTATTTTTAAACCCAAGGTATTATGCTTTGCTATCAGTCAGAGAAGAAAGGAGAGCATACTGTGTTCCTTCATAAGGCACAGAGGACCATTGCTTGCCCGGTATTAATCTAAAGTGGCCACATTTTCCTTCCTTCCTTCTTCCCTTCCATCCTTCCCTTCTTCCTCTGCAGCCAGCCCACATCCCTCACCAAAAGTCAAATCAGCTCACATCCCCCTCCAAAAGTCAAATCTTCAGGGACTCAGCTCCACTCTGGGGTTTTCAGTGAGTGTGAAAAATCAGCGCCCAAAATCTGAATAAACATATTTCATTAAAAAGTGTTACACGGGCAAAAAAACAGAAAAAAGGGCAATATGTGGGAGAAAAAGGAAATGTAAAATAGCATCGTACAACATAAGCCCATGTCTGCAGTGTTAAATGTATCAGTTTCCTGCCAGTTAAAGGATCAGGCTAGAAAGGAAAACATAAAAAGCGCAAAAAGGACCAAAAAATACACACAATAATAAGTGCTCACATTGCACTTGGGGATACTAACAACACCTTAGGCTACAATGTGTCATTTAGCCATAAAGGGGAAGTCCCGTGGAAACACGTGTTTTTCTCCATGAGCTTATGCAGGGATATAGGGATCATTAATCGGATACTAGCAATAAAGGAAAAAATATATGCACTCCCTTTTAAGGCCAGCAGACATAGTGATACTATACTTAGCCAAAAGGTTGAGAAGCAGTGTTTTCCCACCTCTCCAAAGCCTTATCCACTTGTTCTCTTTTAGAGGGCCATAGAGATTCCCAAATAGATAAACGATCTACAAGAAAGGGCAAGACCAAGGCAGCCAAGAACAAACAACACATAGCCTGAAATGCTGATGAAGATTTTCCTCTGTAACATGTGTGTTGAACTTTGAGATCCTCCTGGAGTCACCACAGCAGGCATTTGAAGTATTGCCAGTTCTCCTCTGAATTAGTCTTACACTTTGTTGTATTTAATTTCTCCCGTGTGGCTCTCTCTAAAACAAAAAAGTGAGTCCAGACCTGGACCTTTTCTTTCACAAAAATATGGAGGAGGTACCAACCACATGTTGCAAAATAAGATGTCCCTTAATAATAAAAATAATAATGGCACTATGGATGCCTAGAGAGGTATATGTCTAAGGTTGTGACATCCTCATGTCATAGATTCAATTTGCTTTGGATTTCGGTTGTGGATTGCTTTTGTGTAGGGTAAGTCTGGTGTGTTGATGAAGAATTTGTGCTCGCTTTAATCGTAATGTGAGCTAAAACGTGAGACTCGCCTGAGCTGAAACTCACAGCAGGGCAAGCAATTTCAGCATTATCTGTTTTTGACTGGTCACTCTTTCTTTTCTGTAAATTGTTCGGATGGTTGTCAGTCCTGGAGGGGTTTAGCGAGTTTGTGTTCATTGTATAAAATATATTTGCTTAATAGACATTAAAAAAATCATGTCCTTGAACTACTGAGTATTTCTTCACCATTCCATAACAAATTGATCCAGAAAAAGCACTCGCGATGAGGTAGATAGAGTTGAATTTAAAGTAACAGCAGAGTACAGTTACATTTCCAGACAAAGCCTTTCAAATATGGTTTCACTCATTAGAAACAGACCTGGGGGAATGGGGTGAGAGTAAGGTATGGGCTTGGGGTGAGATGTGGTAAATGAAGTTAAAAAGGCAAGTGGGGAATTGGGAATAGTTCTCCTCCTCTAGACCGTCCGTAAGATAGTAGTCCCTTAGCACAAGTAGTAAGACAAGTTCTTTCTCTCAAGTCCTTGAGTTCAAGCTCCAGGGCTCCCAAAGTCTGTGAACATGTGCACTGTGAGAACACGTGAAGGGATATTTCCTTGTGCGCTACACCTACATCCTCTTTTCCATAGGCAATTCTCATGATGCAAGCATTGCTGCTAGTATCTATGTTTCTATTATGCACAAACATGGAAACTTTCTGGCTTCAGCTTCCCAAAGCCCCCTTTTGTGGGAGGCGGGTAGGAGGTAAAGCTAACATCCGTTGGCGGTCCTGCTGAGGTTGCGGGACACACGCCATTGTTGGAGGGTAGTGTGGTGTGCCACAATGCTACTCCCGCCACCCAGAGTTTTCGTGTAGTGAGCCGGAGACCTGGGGAAGTGGCGCTTCACCCGGTGTCTACGGGCAAGACCCGGAAAGTTCCCAGGCATTATTATTATACATGTTTATGATAGAGTCATCAAACTGAATGTGTCTTCTCACCTTCATGTCCACAAAACAGCAAAAAATATATGTTTTGATGTTATATCAAGATGTGTAAACCTGGTCTGGATTAAAATTTGTGATACCGTACAATGGTTATAGTAAATGTAGTCATGATTAACCTGTTTTATTAATTTTTGGAATGTAAGCATGCAATTAAAATCAATAATAACTAACTACTTTGTGCTGGCCCTCCTAGTCCCTCTGATCTTCACCTTAACATTTACCTGTAACCAGATCCTGGGGATCCAGTGGAACTTTTAAGTCACTTGGTCTATTGCAAACCAGAACCCCACATCAGTTAATTGTTGAACAGCACCCCATACATCATATTCTTAGCATTTAAGTATTGCATTCAAGTATAGCTTGGACAATCCCAAGATCAGAGGTTGTGATCCTGTATCTCCGAGTCTGGTCTCCTGGAACCTCGGCTTGCACCTAAATGGAGTGGAGGGAAATGAACAAACCAGTGCTTTAACCATTTCACTTTAAGCATCCATGTCTGGACTCACCTTATCACTTGGGGTGGAGTTTGAGTTGAACTCACCAAAGAAGGATGGACAGCCGCTTTATACCACGTCCTATGGTGCATCCCTGCTCGGGAGCATCTCAAGATTTAGCTCTCTTGTGCCATTACAGGGGAGTCATCTCTGAATTCCACTCAAGTTCAACTTGAGTATGTCCAAAGTTTTTCATATTTAATGAACATATGCAAACGTTGCAAAATGATCGCTTTATCTTTGTTTCACTTAACCTTCTAGACCTTCCTTGTAAATACTGATAACAGCATAATCATGCTGCCCACACAAAATAAATATATAAATGACTAAATAAAAACTAGGATTGATTTTTATGGACGCACGCTTGATTATAATGAGCATAACCATACCCCATAAGATATTTGTTCTCTGGGATTGTTTCTGCGCATAAATTGATAATGTGCTCACTTCTCCTTACCTAACCCCTGTAAAATTGTGTTTTTGTGCTAGAGCCAGAAGAATTTGTAATTGTAATATATGCATAGTAATGTGCACAGCTTATGACATGCAATGGTTCTATTGAATATAATCATGTTACCAGGAATGCATTAAGCTACTGCTGCTCTTTGGCTGTCACTCACAAGGCTAACAGCGCAGATGTCCTTGGATGTTGCTTAGTACATACAGACAGGGAGAACATGGATTATTCACACACAGCAAAGCATTTTATAGACAAAGGACCCACCGTTGATATCTATTTTTTCAAATATTATTTTTACTGCATATTTTGACTACCCCAAAGACTATTTGCAGGGCCACTTAGGCACAAATGTTTGCAGAGCAAAATAGGGAGGTGGCTGTCTTTAAACATCTCATGGTGCAGATGCCTAGTGAGCCAGGAGAATAAAGCCCTACTTAGACGGTCAGATTATTAGCTATGAATATGTAGACTTTGTAGATATATTCTTCAAGTAATATGGCTTTTTGGGGGGTTTATTCACTAAAGGGAGAGTCGTGGTCAGGGCCGATCCGATCAGGTCCTGTGATGTGTGACAATCATCATGCAAATGACATTACTTCTCGGTGCGTAGTGTCAGAGAAGGAGAATGATTGCTGCACGTCGCGGGACATGATCGGATGACCACTCAGTGAGGAACATACAAGAGGAAAGTGGAGGATGCGGCAACTACTGTGTGTATGTATATATATGTGTGTGTATGTGTGTATAAGAAATTGCCAATGAGGGAGGAAAGAATAGAACAGAAGGAACCTCCGGGGAGCCCAATTGTTCAACAAGCTGCCATCCTACTGGATCTGCCTAAATCAGTATAAACCACTGATTTTATGATGAGCTTATTCAAGTAACACTCTCTGGTAAACCCGGTAGGCGTTAATATCAAAGAACAGTTTTCTCTTGGCGCTGGAATTTTTTTTTTACAATTTCTACACAAAGTTCTGGCAGTATATGATGGAGACAGTCTCCGTGGGACCAAGAGCTGTAATTTGAATCACTTATTATGTCTTAGAGGTGTCTCCTCTGGGATTAAGGTGATAGTGGTGCAGGCTGATGCTGAAGTAGGAGACTAACAAGTAATTTTCTAATTCCACTTCAAAAAATCACTATCCTGCATGTCCTAACCCTTTCAGGGATGGATAGGTGTGTAAACATAACTGTTTATACCAAAATATACAGAGTGGATATTTGGTTTGATGAACGCCCCATATTGGGACATTTAAGATTCCTTTGTCTCCATGTTTACTTGTGTCCACAATCTGTGTATACATTTCTGCTTTTGAACACTTAGGGGTTTTGTGGTCTTAGAACTGCTGATATGAGTCTTAAATAGAAAGCAGTCTCCAATTATTTCACCGAGTGCCTGCACTCTTTCCAGAACAAGAAGTATATAATATATTCAAGGTCTTCCATAGTGAAAGGGTTAAGCATGCTCTTAAAACCAATCTCTTGTAGACAAGGATCTTTCTTTCCCTGATTATTATTATTATAATAATCAGAATAGCATTTGTTTTAATAGGCTTAGCCAGTGTCATTATGGTCTCCTAGGACAATCTGACACACTTATACTATAGTGCTTTGACCATAAGAAGCACACTCTAAAAGCAATGCCATTTAGGAGTAACAGATGCCTGAACTTCTAAATGCAACATCGTAACTGGAGGTGGCTACTGTATATAAAGCTGCGTAGACACAGACATCTGAAAGTGTAATAATTCAATTAAACAAATATAGTAACCTTTATTGTTATCATTGTTATCTTGTTAAATCCAAAATGAAATCATAATGAAGCTACAAAGAGGATCCACCAAGTTGTTAAGGGATGTCCTAGGAGGCTGATTTTGTGATGTTCTGAGAACCTATGTCAGGGGTGTCCAAGTTTTTTTCTGCAGTGGGCCACATCAGAAATGTATATGTGCGAGGGCGGCACTCATTATCTCTGGATAACTAAAAATAAAATAGTTCACCAGGACAGGCTCTGCCACACTGTCACCCAAACACACACACACACACCAGGACAGGCTCTGCCACGCCAACACCCAAACACATACACCAGGATGGGCTCTGCCATACTAACAACCAGACATACACACCAGGACAGGCTCTGCCACACCAACACACACACACGCACCAGGACAGGCTCTGCCACATGGATGCCAAAACACACACCAGGACACATTCTGCCACACCAACACCCAAACACACACCAGGACAGGCTCTGCTACACCGACACCCAAACACACACACCAGGACAGGCTCTGCCACACCGACACTCAATCACACACACACACACACACACCAGGACAGGCTCTGCTACACCGACACCCAAACACACACACCAGGACAGGCTCTGCCACACCGACACCCAAACACACACACTTGGACAGGCTCTGCCACACCGACACCCAGACACACACAGCAGGACAGGCTCTGCCACACTGAAATCCCCCCACCTCCGGATGGGCTAAGCTATAACAATTTAGAAAAAAGTATTTTCCATACTGCTTTGTCATTGACACCCCCTTTTGTGTTTAGGCCCCCTTGTGTATCGCCTCTGGCGTCATGTGACGTGACGTAAATTTACGTGACTCTGCTGGGTTCCTGCTTCCCCTGAGCGGTTCAAAAGACGCTGCTCGCACAGTGTGTGCAAGCAACGCACAGGTGAGCAGCAGGGCCATTGCGATCCTGCGATCTTGATTGCCCTGGCTGCAGATCTCACACGGGCCGCACCTCGAGGTCCGGCGGGCCACATTTGGCCCGCGGGCCACATGTTGGACACCCCTGACCTATGTGTTCCCAGAGGCTTCCTTTAGCTGCTCCTTTCAGCTGCAGTCCTGGTCTCACTGCGAGGTCAGGTAATGATCCTGATGATGTAAATGTGGCTGGATTTGAACAGCAACAAGCTATATTTTTATGTTCACGTAGCATGCAGCCGGGCATATCCAGCCACTGGCCACGTGCAGCCACTGAGTGGCAGATCAGTTGAGTATGGGGCATCGCTAGCCTCCGGACCACTAGGCATTTGCCTGGATGTAGGCATGATAAAAGCTGGGACAGTGACAGTAAATGTTCATGATGGCTGCTATCATGGTATCTATTGGTTAATGTTCTTACAAAATTTCAACAAAACGGTTGAACTTATTTTATACACTAGCTTGTACTTCTTGTTTGTCGGTTAAATAAATTAATTAAGTTATAGCAAAGCTGTGACAGCTACAGTTTTCCTTTAAGTGTCATGTTTTGGATCCCTAAAAAGCAGACCATAAGCACAAGGGCTCAAGGCAGACTAGAAACAGTGACTTCGTAATGTTATGTCATAATGTTCTCTTCTTCTTCTTCATGTTAGAAGTTGAGAGCCACAAAAGACAACCTCCGTGTTTGCGGTGATACTTGCGGGTGCACGTTAACCAGTGATCTACATATGGCGAACCATAATCACCCCTGGTGTGTGCTCAGAGACAGACTACAGCTACAGTCTTCTGTATAATCAGCAGGCTTCGGGTCTAAATCTCTTCTGGGGTATATTTAATAGGTGCTACTGGGTCGAAGCATAATGGAACGGTGAGCTGGGTAATGCAGCTGAAAGCTTTGATTCAAACTTCTAACACAGCACTATTAAATTATGCATTAGTGTCAGAGTGCACTTCAATCAGTATAGGGGATTACAATGAGCATGTGGCTGTACCAGTTAACCCCTCAACTACTGTAAATGTGAAGAAATATCAATAATCCTTTATGTTCTGGTAAATAATGACTGAATTTGCTGCCAGGAGAGAGTAAATGGTGTTGAATGGTGTCCAGAGCAGGGTGTTGAACACGATCTTTAAATGAAGGGACTGGTGAACTAGGCTTCAATCATTGATGTAAGGTACTACAATATGGACTGAGTCTTATGTCAAGCTGTTGTTGTACAGCCCTGTTATATTTATTTGACATTTTTGATGACAAAAATGTGTTATTTTGTATGCCGTTTTTACCATTTGGTTGCTTGCCATTTTCTCATCTGGCTCTAAACGTTAGTCATAATGGAACAACAATGTCCAAGTGTGAGAATACTGATATTCACAGAGATATTTGATATGTTTTTGGAAATAAGGAGTAGCCTAAGATAAAATACTATCAAATCCAGCATAACAAAGTTTAAAATTTAGTTGGTAAATGAAGATGTAAAATTGCAACCTGTGGCGCATTCTCTGCATGAATATTTAATGTTTTTATTTGTGAAAACCCCAACAAAATAAGCAGCAGCATCGCATCCACCACGGTGGTATCTGTAGAAGTTAACAATCCTGTTTATATATCAATTATGAGGCAAGCAATGCTTTAGGAATAATGTCTAGCATGTGCTTGTGACACCCTTAGACACAATCCCCATTGAGTTTCCGTTTTTTTGTTCTTTGGTAAATTTGCTGTCTACTGCCCAGAATTTTAGCATCTAAACCAGTAAAATTCTAAGCTTCTCATCCAGATTTCAAAGAAACCTCGCCCTAGAAAGCAGACATAGGGGTTTTTTTCTATACAAAGCTGTTATATTATATATATATATATATATATATATATATATATATTCGATTCACACTTGCTGTAATCCATGGTGATTTTCCATTATTGAGCATCACTGATTTTATATAGTCACTTTTAACTAAACCGATATTCTCTGTGGAATTTATAGAACTGTTTTACAGCAGGCGATCCCAACCGAATGAATCCTGATGTAATTTATACCATATATAATGTCGCTGTTTTATTCTTGACATATATTCACAGCAGCTCGGACTTCTGCCAGATGCAAGGCTAATGGTATTTTAAATAACATATTTATAATGCTATTCTTAACCAAGTCAAAGACAGTATAATGTCTCATTCAGTACCTCTAACATGTGTATTAAAGTAACAAGAAGGTTTTACATCAAGAACTGACACGCAGTAGGGCAGACTATTAAACAGCTGTCATAATTGGTATTTAATCTCACCCTACAAGAATCTCTTGTGATTCACCCCAAATGTAAAGGTGAGTCCAAACATAGACCTCCTTGATCACTTGTGCCATGAAGGATAGCAGCTGGATTCTATCTATCTATCTATCTATCTATCTATCTATCTATCTATCTATCTATCTATCTATCTATCTATCTATCTATCTATCTATCTTATTTAACCACAAACATATTCAACGATTATCAGAGAATAATTATTAAAATGTGTATCTGTAGACTCCTTCATGCATCAAGCAGATCTGATCTCATTTAAATTTGAATACATTCTTAATATATTCACATTTTCACATAATTTCCAAAAGCTAAGGACATGTCTGTCACTCCTGCAGAGATTGCCTTGTGGCGTGATGGAACGAGTGTGAAAAAATAAGAAGTATGAAAGAAAAAAATGCCAAGAAAGTAGAAAGGAATTATTACAATAGAAATTAATACTAGAGAAAGGTGCATTAATATTTTAAATCCTAATGGCAGAACATGACAGGTCGGGAGTTAGTAACCTGTACAACTCCAACCATTGTGGGCCTACAATACCTATTATTCCCCGTATCCTTGAACAACAGATTATTTTATAAATTATAGAATTTGATATAAAGGCACAATTCTATCCTGCATTCATTCCTCATAATATGGATATCACGGCCTCCTTATACTCTGTATTAAGATTGACTCTGACTTAGTCTCGCCTGCCTTAGAAACATAGAAGACAACCATTACGGCAACCTTCTGTCACTCAGTCATCGCGTTATCCATAAACAATTTTAATATTATGGCAACTATGCAGGTGGGAGACACTGCCTTGTCCCCTTACCCCCCACACCAGTTATTTTTTATTGGTTGCGTGATACTCATAGTTCCAAGATACCCTCATCGATACAATGCTGGAGAAAAATATTTGCCCCTTCTCAAGTTCTTCTATTTTTGCATATTTGTTACATTTAAATGTTTCAGACCATCCAACTAATCAACCAATTAAATGGAATTGATAATTGGGTTCAGTTTCACTAGACACATCCAGGCATGATTACTACCAGACGAGTTGAATCTAAACGTCAATTAAGTCGAATGTCTTACAAAGAGGAGTAGGCTAAAAGGTCTCAAAAAGCAGCACATGATGCCACAATCTAAAGAAGCTCAAGAACAGATTGTCTGGAAAGTGTTACAAAGCCATTTCTAAAGCTCTAGGACTCCAGTGAACCATGGTGTGAGCCATTATCTACAAATGGAGAAGATTTGGTGAACCTTCCCAGGAGCTACCGGTCTACCAAAATTCCTCCAATAGCACATGCGCCACTCATGCGGGAGGTCACAAAACAGCCCAGACTAACATATAACATCTAACCTCTGTTAAGGTCGGTATTCACGATTCCACAATAACAAAGAGATGGGCAAGTTGCAAGGCAAAAACCACTGCTGACCAGCAACAACACACAGGCTCATCTCATATTTGCTAAAAAACATCTTGATGAACCCAAAGACTTTTGGGATAACATTCTGTAGACTGATGAGTCAAAAGTGAAGACATGGGTCCCGTTACATCTGGCATAAAGCTAACACAATACAATGAGAACATCATAGCAACAGTCAAACATGGTAGCGTGATGGTCTGAGGCTACTTTGCTGCTTCAGGACCAGGACGACTTCCCATAATTAATGGACTCATGAATTCTGCTCTCTACCTGAAATCCTGAAGGCGAATGTCCAGACATCAGTTTTTGAACTAAAGCCTAAACGTAGTTGGGTTATGCAGCAGAACAATGATCCAAAGCACACACGCAAGTCCACCTGTAAATGGCTCAAAGGAGTACAAAATGAAGGTTTTGGGGCGGCCGAGTCAAAGTCTTGACTTGAATCCGATTGAAATGCTGTGGCACAACCTTAACCTTTAAATGTGACAAATGAGCAAAAATAGAAGAAATCTGGAAGGGAAGAAGTATTTTTTCACATTACTGTATATGTCTGTTGCACATCACCTCATGCTGGAAACCATTTGGAGGATAAAAAAAGTACAATATTTAGAGTTTACCGTTATTAAGGCATGGATTATGGGTGTCACATTACTCAAGACACTTAGAGATGCCATGTAGGTATGTGTCTAAACAGTAACAGTTAAATATGGTTTTTGGAGATTGACCATGATATTTGGGGTTGCAGTATATTATTTCCAAATAAATTTTTGCATTGTATTGCAGAGTTGACACCGTGCTGGGGTTAATATGTGACCACAGTGTGAATCTGATTGCCTTTTGTATCTTGAGTCTTATAGACTGCTACATGTTCATAGATGCTTAATAATGGCAGCTACATTGAGTGCATCAAAGTACAGTACAATGTTGCCCTTCAGCATTGCTGTTACAACTTGCAGTTTTCATTTTATGAGGAGATGTATTTCTAACAGACATTCTAATACAAATTTGAAGCAAGACCATAATGTAGTCTTCTGCAGAACCTGACCTGCAGAGACCCCCCTTTCATATATCTTGCATTAATTTAATCCACAAAAAAAAAAAACATATTCAGAGACACAATTATTTAAATCCAAAATAGGAACTGTTCATGGAGAGCAGAACACTCAGGACACTTAGGTGGCATCACTTTGCCTTTTGCCATGGATCGGGTGTCGTACGACCTTAGAATAAGGACATCTCCAGAGCGTATGACCTGTTTTAGTGGATAAAAAATGGAAAACAATTAGCCTCTTCCAATCAAGCAAAAACACATTGCTCACAGCCTGATTTCTTTCTTTCAGACTGACTACACAAGGAAGACTGCACTTTATAGAGCCCATAATTGAGTTCCATAGAGAACACCTGTAGTTATTAATTACAATTACAATTTCTGCACCCCTGGCTGCCTTTTTCTTCACTCTAAATGGCTCTGAGTGGTACATTTCATAGCCCATTCGTGATTTTTCCCATAATGTTAACATTCTCTTCCCCCTCCCAGACAAGTGGCAATTCAGACAAAAGACACAATCCCATGAAATTCTAAAGCTGTAAAGGGTTGGGGGATAATGTGACAGCAGTGAGAAACAATGAAGAGGCAGGAAGGTATAAAGAGTCCAATTGTGCCTTCTAGTGGTATTAAGTGAATGCTACACCCAGCATTTCCAAGGAAACAAAATATACATATATAACATGATGAAGATTTTAATGGAAACCACGAAAATTGCCCTGGAGCGCTCCAACTTCACTAAGCAACATGTTTCACCTTTGCCCCCAGCTTGTGAGGGCAGCTTTTGCCCCTAAAACAGCTTGTGAGTGCCACCTTTGCCCCAGGCAGCTTATCCGTGCCACCCTAACCTATAAACAGTTAGGGTGACTCCCCTGACATCAGCGGGACTGCCCACCGACGTCAGTGGGACCGTCCGCTGACGCCAGTGTGCAGTGCTGGCCGCATCCCGCAAGGGAAGGCTCCGGGTTGCTTTAGCCCAGAAGTTCCCAGGTATGACAATCATGCGCACACACACATATACACAGACATCCATGCTCACATGCTTTATTTAGTCAATTATGCTTACAAACACTTATATACAGACATTCATGCTCATGCCCACTTATACATAAACATTCGTGCTCATACACAGACATCCATGCTCACATACACTTATACATAGACAATCATGCTCACCCACATACAAAAATACATTCCCCCTCCCTCCTGCTCGCACCCCCTTACCTCTCCTGCAGCTTTCGGTCCATGATGTAAGATGACCCTGCTGTGTTGCTGTCCCCCCATGACGATTCAAAATTGTCAGAAAAAGCCAGGTCCAGGTCAGTAGGGCCTTTTCTAAACAATTTTGAACTGGCAGGGGGAGACAAGAACCAGAGGTGGCCTGGGCCCCCTAGAGGGACAGCCCGTCACAGTTGCGGCCCCTGTAGTTATGCCACTGACCCCAACTGAATACTTCGGGAGGCCACTGTGCCCAGTGTTGGTGCAAGTACCCTTTCATTGCTTGATCTCCTTTAATTCATCCTTGGGATAGGTAGTATGCTGTGGCAGGTATGCTGTTATGTGTTGTTTTACTCATTGTACAAATGACCCACTGACATTACCACTGAGGACAAAGTACTGTAATACTATCGGCACAATGAAAACCACTGTGCACAGACCACCAAGCGGTAAAAGAATGGAGTTGGGTGGCCATGATGATCACATTTTCAGGACCCATATCATTTTCACATAGTGCTGAATAGCAAATGTTACGTTCTCACCTGCTGTATATGGGATGTATGAACCAGCTGAATAATTGGTTACCTTCCATGAGTTTAAACATTTCACATATTGCATTGCAACACGTTACCTGTGCTGGTCAGTTCTGCATGAAAATTATGTGTTTCGAAAAACATGGACAATGCACCCCACCATTCTCACAGTAACTCACTTAATCTTAACAAAAAAAAGCAATAATATATTCATACCAGAAATATTCTGCATCCTCCTGTTACATTCAGTGATAGGCTAAGTGTCTGTACAAGGACACCAGTGTCCGTGGCAAAGTTTAAGCTCCATAGACCATCATTAAATTGTCCACCACAGACCCCAGTAAATGTTCACCATAAGCAAAGTTGGTGCCTACCCCTGATTACATTGCAACTCAATTAGAGATCATTAGCAGATTCTGTGCAACGTAATACTACGTACATATACTGTACAGGCATAACATGCGTATGGTCAATGATAAATCACTACAACTCAACATCTAAACACTGGTACATGAACACAAAACATCATTGTATAAACATTAAAACTTTAATCTGTTCCGGGAAGACAATAGATTGAAGATTACAGAAGGAACAACATCTGAGGAAGGTGTAGGTAATAAAAGTTGGACATGGAGCGTTACCCAGAGAACCTCTGATGAGTTTATTCAAAACCAGTATCTACATATAATGCATAAGAACACAACCATCAGCAGCCCAACCAAGTATCTACAGTCTCTTGCGCATATTAAAAATGTAACCAGGTCACACATTTACATTTAACAGTTTACAAAACAAAAGCAATCATGACACAACTGTAAAAACATTAAACAGTTCTAGGAGTGCAAAAAAAATGCTATTGCACTAGGAATGACATGTGACAGAATAAGTAGGTGGACGGTGATATGACAGGCTGACCTAAACATGCTGCAGATGGCCAATAGATGATAATTCCTCAGATTTTACAATATTTAATTTATTTTTTTTAACAGTTTTTAACCTACATGGCATTACATAACAAGGCATTATTAATTGATTTGTCTCACCGGTTATTAGTACTATATATAGGTACTATTATATTATATTAGTACTAAATATATAGGTGCTATTACCGGTATATATTGAGCTGCGTAATATATATATATATATATATATATATATATATATATATATATATCATACTGGTATATAGAGCTGTGTATTATATATAATACAGATTTGTTGGTGCAGTCTGAGATTGTGTGGTATACCGGGCACGTACAGTCAGTCCTTCTTGCGGGAGATGCTCATAATGAATACTGAAGTTGGTCAGTTGAAACTGCAACTCTCCCACTAACTCTGTCTTCAGGGACTAACAAACAATTCTGAACACTCCAACAAACAGCACTTCTGCATTTTCCAAGGCACATCTATGGCAAATTATTATAACTTTTATTCAGAAATATAATAGCTATAACGCATGTTTTTCATATACACTTAAATGACAGATCATGCATGCTTTCATGATATCCTTATAAAATTTGACAGCAGATAAGAGCCCATTTGGCCCATCTAATCTGCCGTTTTTTCTTGACGTAGGGGCGCACAGCTTAATCATTCCTTGATCTCACTTCTGCTGGGAGACACTTCCTCCTATCTATGACTTTTCAACACAATTAAGTTATGTTTCCTCTTCTGTTCATTTTATAGGTCTATTTTATATTATTCCAGCACAATAAGAGTTAATAATCATTATAGTTTGTCCTCAGTTCCTTGACTCCTGTAATTATCAGTCTGCATAATATTTTTTTGCATTTAACCAAATTTAAGTAGACATTTCATTTAACATCCTGTAAACATTTCTCACCCACTACTGCTTGTGCAGTTTTTACACACACACACACACACACATATTTATATATATATATATATATATTTATATATATATATATATATATATATATACATATATACACACACATACATACATATATATATATATATATATATATATATAGACACATTCACATTATATATATATATCTATATATATATATATATATATACACACATATATATATATATATGCATACATACAATATATGAAAAATATATTGTTTTAAAACAAAAGTCTGGTTTTTTTTGCCCATCTCCCTGTCCGGCACCCTCGTTGCGGACGGCTGTGCATGTAGTGAATGGGATAAGTCTATGTTATGGGATTTCCTTTGCTGAGGCGGAACTCTTCTCTTGCGTCCTGCATCCCGCGCGGCAGGTTTGTTGGCGGACCTTGCTTGTGATGGGTTGTAAAGGGAGCGTCGTTTCTGTAACACAAGCGGGGGACAAAACCCATAGCCCAATTATTTAACACGGTGACTGTGCGGACAGCCCCGGAGACATTGCCGGATAGCATTAATATACCGAGGAGATTCGAAGAGACTGCCGTTCATAGAGACAGTTTTAGTGACAGGCACGAAAGGGGGAGATGGATATGTAATTGGAGGCTGTTGTCACAGAAAACACGGGCGGTAATAAACGCATGATAGCATATAATAAACACATGCCATAGAGCTTTAGGTAGCCCCACAGAGTGCTTTGTTAGTCCCAGCTATGGCTTCCCTTGAGGTTCTGGAGGAGTTCAGTTCTGGAGAGGCCTGCTCGGGGGGATGTGAGGACCTCTATTTGGAGGACGCGGATGAAGAGGAGCTTCGCTGGCGCTTTGAGCAGGCGGCAGAGCACGTAGAGAAACTGGTGCATGTGGCTACCAGAGAGCAGCTCCTCTACCTGTATGCCAGGTACAAGCAGGTAATCCATCATGGCCATGCAGGGGAGTGTTAAACACTCTGTACATCATTTTCTTGCTTCCGGTTTTATACTGTGGCATTTGGCTAAGGATAATGGGAGTTGTGGCACAGAATCGGTGTGTATGGCGGAATGTGCCGGTGTATGGTTTTGTGGGTTCGTTTAGACTGATTACTATTAATTGATGCGTATGTTTAGTACTCTGTCACTACGTTGGGGTTATGGATACAAAGTAATTCTGTTTTTCTGTAATTCTGGTTCTGGTGACCATGGAATCCAATGGAATGCTCTTTAGATCAATTCTTTGGTTTCTATGGTGATAACACTTTTCAAACTTTGCACCGGAATAATGTTTACACACAAACCCCTGAATCCGAAGCCAATATATTTGTAATATAGCTGCAAAAAATGAAATATGACTCTCCGAACTTGGGGTTGTCGGGGTCTAAGAAATAGGTGGCCATGTAGTGTGACGGAATCCACAATATTTATGCCTTAGGTGTTATTTGTATGTATGCACTGAATTCTTGCTTTGTTTTGTGGCCCTGTATAATGCGTATTTAAATTGGTGTGATTTCTTTAGTCACCTTGCAGTGAATTATGCATTATACAGGGCCAGCTCAGCCCTTCTTAGTTGAGACGCTTTCCTGCTTATTATTACTTTAGTAGATTTTTTTTTTTTGTCCTCAAGCGCCATTGAGTTTCACTTTTGCACACAGTAATAATTAGCTGCTGCCCATTTCAGAGTACATTTCTGTATAAAATATGACAGACTAGTCATTGGAACTGCATGATAACAGAATAAATGAGTCTACAGATCAATAAAATGTTAACACCATATGGAAGTACAATATTTTATTTAATATTTAATGCCCGAAGGCTCTTTGATGTGCCAGATATTTGACCCTTGGTTTAAAACCATGTACTTTTACCCAGGTGAAGCTCTGCCACATGGTTTATGTGTCTCTGTATTTTGTAGGGTTGTTGGCAGTTTGATATTTTTATGTTTGACTAGCTCCAGCTCTGGTATCATTTTTCTTTATTTTTCTCTTCTTTATTTTGCAGGTAAAAGTAGGAAAATGCACCACTCCGAAACCTGGATTTTTTGACTTTGAAGGAAAGCAAAAATGGTGAGACCTCATGTTTTAAATGTATTTTTTTTCATTCATGTACAATGATATTTTTCTTTTGTAACACCAGTTTTGATATTTTAAATGCAGTTCTTAAAAACCCGGGGTAAACAGTGGCCCTGTAATTTAAAATAGCATTGTCTCTTTAACACATCCTTCTTACGATGCGTTACAGTAGAGCTGAGAATGAAAAAGGTGCATTGCAGTTTTATTCACTAAAACAGTTTTCAGGAGAGTTTACTATTCATTATAAAGTGCCAACACTTGGCCAGTTGCCCCTGTATAATGTATAATTCAGTGGGTAAGTGGGCTTTGAAGAAACCTATACATTATACAGAGCCAGAAGGTCACTGGGATTGCACCTTCATAATGTGAAGTGAAGGAGCAAATAGCCCGACCAAAACTCACTTTAATGAATAAGTTCCAGAGTGTTCAGGTGAATTCGTAAACCTAGCCAGGTGTTGCCAGGGGCCAACTGCTACGAACAGGAAAGTCAGGATAGTCGTATACGATGACGCATAGTTACATCTGATCTATGGTCGGATTACACGATCCCCAAATAAATTACACAGTATCGCTGCCTTTATTGTATCAAAAGCACGCTTGGTTTGCCATTTGTGATGTTTTCACAAGTCTTTTTAGATGTATGATGCACAAACATTGTTTCTACATATTCTTTTGGCTACTCTGTTATAACCAGGGCAGAATTAATGGCAGGGTGCATTCTGAGGGGCCCTGCAGCAATTACTCCAGGGCCCCGGCATTCAGACGGGTCCATACCTCTTACCTGTCCCATGAAGCGGCAATCATCCTCGGTAACACTGCACACCCAGAAATGACTTCACTTCTCGGCACTCCGTGGCAGTGAGGGAGGACGATTGCCGCATGTCATGGGACTCGGTTGTGAGGGAGCTTCAGGCCACAAGGAACATACAGGAGGGAAGTGGTGGATGCGGTAAGTACAGTGTGTATGGAATAGAATAGAAGTTAGATGATGGAAAATGTAAAAGGCAGGCATGTAAGATTAGACAAAAAGGAAAGAAAACGGAAGAGAAAAATGTCAGCAAGTAAGGGATAGGGACAAAAGAAAGAATAGAACAGAACAAAAAAAAAAAAGATGCAGAAAGGGGAAATGAAGAGAAAAAGGGGGAAACAAGCTGGCTAAAGGCAGGAAATCCAGAGGAGGGGTCTCCTGGATAATTGGTCGAGTTCTCAAAGCTCCTTAATCTTCATAAAACTGTTTTTTTGTGAGGCAGAGCTTGCTGTGTAACTCTTCAGAGTGTAAACACCACATTAACATAGAGGTTTATTTACTGAACCCAGAGCTTGCAGGTTTCATTGTATTTTGTGCTGGGCAATCCCAGTGAGCTTTTGTAAGAAGTGCTAATTTGGCCAGGTATATAGTGCACATTAAATCCCGTGAGATGGTTTTTAAGAAATTGCACAAATTTATAACTCTTTATAACTAGAGACCATGGAAAAATTGTTAATTACCCATCGTGAGCTCTCATACTTTTACATAATCTTTATTACACAATGCTAATACTGCTTTGTGAAGACATACCACTGTTGCCATGTGGCTCAATTAAATAAGATCCCTCTCTCTCTCTTAGTTTAAGCTTTGCAAGCAAAGTTACGATTCAAACCACACACTCTTTCTCTCCTAGGGAAGCCTGGAAAGCATTGGGAGATTACAACCCTCAGCAGGCTATGCAAGAATATATCGGCGCTGTCAAAAAGCTGGATCCTGACTGGAGTCCAAAGGTATGAAGCTAAATTTTCAAGGTAATGATGATATCCTGTATGTAGAATACGTAGATTGCCATTCCACAGTAGTGTCTTTAAGGACCCCTAACAAATCTTGAAAATTCTTTTTGATCCCAGCATTGTCTTACAGATGCAGCATTATTAAATGGCTGTAAGGCACTAATAATGCTACTCGCAGGTTTATCCTAAACCCATTTTTTGCATGATGTTACAGATTATTGTAATTAGGAAAGGCAGGGAAGTTTTACCTTGCTCCATTAGTATGCTTAAAAAACAAACAAACAAACAAAAAAAAACAAACCTTGCTCTGTCTGTGTCCCCAACTTACAATTTGCTGACCGATATGAACTGCTCTGAGTCTCTACTCTTCTAGTTGTATACCCCTCCGTCACCATTAAGCACTTTAAGCCCAACAGCTATCTCGCCTTTCTAATTTTTTTCTTTGCCTTTCATTTGTGATTCAGTGCCCAAACCCTAGTTAAGGGCCCTTTACATTTATTGATCTTTTTCTGCTTAATGAATGCAATGCTTCTGGGCAAACCAACTTAAAACTTTATTTTCCTGTCATATAGTGGCAGTACAGAGGTGTGTTGTTCTTCCTAGGGACAAGGAGCTGAAATAGAAAGGGTTAAACCCCCCCTCCAAGTCCTCCTCCTCCTTACCCCATAAGAGAATGTGTTGCGTTCCATCGAAGAGCTGATTGGGCATGCGCGGATCAGATCTTCAGGGCGCTATATTAGCTGTGCAGTCCAGCCTAACAGCAGTGAGGCTTGTCAGTACTGGATATTTGTGGCACCAGCTTCCCCACACAGATTAAGGAGTATTAATATGTCTGGTCTGGTTTCTCCAGAAAAACCTGAAATAGATAAAACACTAATTCCTGCTCCCAAAAAGGCTGCTTTTAAGTCCAAACATATGTAGTGCGCCGAGTGCGCTACCCCCTTGCTGGACGGCTGTAAAAAGAAGTATGCAATCCTTGCTGATCTTAGCTATTGGCTAAAGAAAACAGAAGACATGCAGTCCTTTTTGGGTTGGTTTTAAGACAACCTTGCACAGACCTTTGAAACGTTCAAAACAGTGTCTTTTAAGTCCTCCGAGCCAAAGATAAATCTCATAGACATAGGAGATCACGTTCCTCTCCTTCATCTGATTTTCTTCTGGAGCGGTTTCCTGATCTACTAATTCAGACTCTTCCAGTGAGGATTCTGAGGATTAAACCCTCATTCCGCAAAAACTTCGGAAACTTTACAAAGAGGTCTCCAGGCTGTTACCAGAGGTAGACCTTGAAAAACATCCTCAAGGGTTTCCTATGATGCATAAGCTCCAAGATCTCATGCATAGGGAATGGATCAATCCAGGCAAGAGAGCCTTTATTTCAAAAAGCTTTAAGCAGTTGTTTAAGCTTCAAGGTGAAGAAAAAAGGTTGACGTACAGACCGCTCAGCTTTCTTAAAGAACCGCGATCCCTATTGCTGGTCTCAAAGACTCTATGGATAAGAGGGCAGAGACATCCTGTAGGTGTATGTTCCAATTTTTTAGGATTCCAGTGGCTAGCGCTCAAGGCATCTGGTTACAGGCATTAGAGGACTGCCTGTCAGAAGATGTGGATGCAGAAGTATCTAAATTATTTAAGAATCTGAGGGTCTCTAATAGCTTTCTGGCGGAATCTCCTGAAGAGATAATGAAGCTCTCAGCCCAAAATATGGGTTTGTCATCGGTGGCCAGGAGAGCTTTATGGTTGCGAACATGGACGGCTTCTAAATCAGCCTTATGTGATTTACCCTTTAAAGGAACAAACTGTTTGGATCTCCATTGAAAGAACTTATCAAACGCATGTCCGATACAAAAAGAGCTCTTCCACAGGATAAGAAGGCCAGATGGAATAGGAGGTACCCATGTAAAAACACCAGGCCTTTCAATCATCTTATAAGGCGCTGATTTTTCGCAGACAAGGCCAGGACCGAAAGTTTCAGAAACATCCGAAAAGCCTAGAAAATTCTGACGGTGTTGGAGGTCATCTGCAAAATGAAAACAAACTACAAGCGACACTTGGATCCTAAGATCATTAAAGACGGATTCTCTGCAGGTCTCAATGTCTTAACCCTAAAAGGGCAAGTGTCGGCCCTCATTTTCTCCTGTCAGATTTGGCCTTGTATGTTCTCATCAGGCTTTTCTTTAAAGCAGTGACTATTCAGCGATCCCCCAGACGGTCTCATTTTCCTTCCTGGGATTTTACCTTGGTTCTCCAAATTCTTTATTCTGTTCCCTTCAAACCTCTGGAAGAAGTCAAGTTTTTATCAAATAAAACGGCATTTTAGTGGCTATTACCTCATCAAGAAGAGTAGACAAACTACCAGCTCTCTCCTCAGCTTCTGAATTCACCATTTTCATCAAGATAAAGTTGTCTTATATCTCAAGCCCTCATTTCTTCCCAAGGTCCTCTCTAAGTCCAACCAGCCGTTAATCTTGCCATCTTTTTTTCCATCACCGCCATCTCCAGAGGAAACTCTGTGGCACAGATTTGATGTCTGAAGAGCTCTACGAATCTATATAGATTGCACCACTCCTTCTCGCAAAACAGATTCATTATTTTTTATTTTTTTTTGGTACGTAAACGAGTCACGCGGCTTCCAAGCATACCATATCCAGATGGCTTACGGAAACTATTCAACTGGCTTACTTGAACAGCGGGCAAGTTCTCTCATCCCATATTACGGCCCACTCCACAAGAGCTATGTCGGTGTTCTGGGCTGAAAAGGCGGCCGCATCTCCTGAAGAAATATGTCAGATAGCTACCTGGTCTTCCATCAATACGTTTGTCCAGCATTACTGACTAGACATCTTCTCCTCCGGAGCAGATTTTGGGCGCAAGGCGCTCCAGTCAGTGGCCTCTTAACTATTCCCAACCCAAGGGAGATCTTGCTACATGCCCTCTGTACTGCCACTATATGACAGGAAAAACAAATGTTTTACTTAACGTAAATTCTTTTTTCATTAATATAGTGGCAGTACGTATTTGCCTCCTTCATGTTGTCTATGATTAAAGATATTTTGCAAGCGTTTTTTGTGTTCTTGGTATTAACTGACAGCGTGTGGTCCGGTATCCTCTTATGGGGTGAGGAGGCGTTGGAGGGGGGAGGTTTACCCCTTTCTATTTCAGCTTCACCCCTCTGTACTGCCACTATATTAAGGAAAAAATAATTTACGGTAAGTAAAAAATTTCTGTTTTCTCCCCCAATAATTGTATGTTCTCTTCAACAACATCAATGATATGACAGTGTGTTGCACTGACGAGTGAACATTGGAGGTTAGTCACAATCCATGGCTTCTCAACATATTCCAACAGCCCAAGATTTAGCTGTTACAATGCTGTGTTCAAATTGGGATATTCACTGAAATCGGGTCTATGCTGTGCATCAAGAACTGAATTTGGAAAATTGCACTATTTGTTAAGATCGTATCTCTCTGTGTCAACAATGCTTAAGAATAGCCCACAGTGTATAGTTTTACCAGCTTGAACAACATTGTTGATCTATTATAATATAGTGAGGTGAAATCTTTTTTTCATGTCATCATAACCCACCTATTTTCTTTCTGTAAATTCAGATATCTCAGGGTCATACACCCTTATCAGATACCTACTTAAAAAATTGGTAAAATAAATAGAAAAAAGGCTTAGCAGTTCGGTTGGTATGGTTAAGCTTTTATTTAGAAATTCCTTAAGTGTTTGGTTTTCAAACATTACTTTATTTAAAACTGGCATTTTAGAGGTCTGTAAGATCTAAAGTGCTTTACTAGAAGTAAAATGCCTGCTATGACAAGCTTAATAATAATTATACATCCGAGGAACCATCCAGTTCCAGCAAAATGTAAAACCCATGCATGGGGGGTATCACTGTACTCGGGAGATGTTGCTGAGCACACATTAGAGTGTTGTTTGATGATGTATACCTGGAGCTATAAATTTATACCCGAAGTACAATTTGTGTGAAAAAAATACAAACAAAATTACTACCGCAAACTTTTGCAAAGGCTGGTGGTAGAATCTCATGCATGGAAAGGGTTAAAATACTAGCAGTTGGGGTGTCTAGTTTTCAAAAATATATGGTTTGATGGGGTAAATTGAATTACCCAACTTCAAAGATGGCCCTATTAGGACATGGGGGCAGTAGGACAAGATGTAAAAGTTCCAAGTAAAAAAATGCACACTTCCTAAATGTGGCATTTTATCTCCAAAACAACCAGGTTGGTAATAGATTTAGTGCATGTAAAGGGTTAAAAAAAATACCAGCATTTGAAATACCTTGAGGTACCTAGTTTTCAAAAATATATGGTTTGATGGGGCAAATTGCATTGGCCGGCTTCAAAGATACCCGAAATAGCACATGGGGCAGAATGACCAGATTTGGGGGGGAAATGGTTTTAAAAATAGCAAAACACTACTTGTACTTCTTGCTCAATAAACATTAAGGGGTTAATATAAATTGTAGTTAAGGGGGTGTGTAATGCTGGACCATCACCATAGAACAAAAAGGGGGAGGGCAGATGTGACTGAATCTTTAAATAGATGAAAATAATATGATTGGGGAAAGGGAAAGCTTACATTTTTTGGCTGGCTCCTACATACAAATCAAATTTGTCAACCTCTAGATGATAGAACTCCCCTTTGTTCATATAGCTTTCCAGAAAATATCTTAAATTGGGACAATCTACTGGCAACTATTGTTGCAGCAGTCACAGTATGTGTAGGGATATGCGGTTATATGCTCCTGCGCATATGACTGGAAAAATATCAAGAGCCAAGAAGCCATGGCTCTACGACTATGCTGTCTCATCCAGATAGAATCCTCAGATTTTCTGCCGAATATAAACAGAAAATAAGAATTATGTCTGATAAAACTAAACTGTTAATGAAACTAAAATGAATAAGCATTATGGGTCACTGTTTAGTAATCAGTCATACATGGGGAATCCAGTGATAAAAACAACTTCGGTAACCAACAGGGAGTGAAACAAAACACGCAATTCTTACAATCTGAGTGATATCGGTTCACACTAAGAAGACTATAACTAGCATCGAGTGCTATGCATTCTAGTCCACTCAGCTTGATATTCGAAAGGAGTAGGTGAAACGATGTATTATTTCTGCTAAATTCTCGATTCCTGCAAAGAACATAATGCACATTTTTCCGATGCCAAGTTGGCTTCACCAACGGACTCTTATTGTCCTCCGCTTTCAACTCGCCTTCTTTCTCAGTCTGCCAAGGTTAGTTGGCTGCCAACAAAGGGGAAGAGTTACTGGGAAGTAGAAGTCATGCAAACTCGTGAACAGGAAGTTCAGATCACTGCTCCTAATTTTATACACATACCAGGGGCACGTAGTCCATGTATATTACTTATTGTATATTACTTATACTTAACTGTAAAGTGTAGGATTTGGGAATGTGACACATTGTCTTCATATTTGCCATGGTCTTTATATGATTCCATTTATATGTTCTTTGTTTCACGTTAAGGTTTGCTGGGGCCTTGCTGGACAGTACTTAAAAATACATGCATTCTTTTGATGTCTCGGTTGTACAATTTAGTTACAATATGCCATGTGTGTATGTGCTGGGTTATGTTTGTCTTCTGCTTGCTTGCTGAGTATGCTTAGTATGCCTTGTATATGATATTTATGTTCTGACTTGGGGAAAAACTCAATGGGGTATATTCAGTAAATGGTGGGTTGGTAGGCGAGTCTGCAGGAGAGTTGAGGTTTCACCTCACCTATTGAATTATCTCAGCTCAGCTGTTATTCCTGGACAAACCTGCCAATGTTGGCCTTTCATAATGAAAAGTGAAGTGAAGGAGTTAAAAGCACAACTCTCCCGCAAACTCTCCTCCCACCTCTCTCTTTAGTGAATAAAACTCAATCAAGTAGCTCTACAGCCGTCCATGCAAATTCCAACCTTACTGTCCATCTTATTATTTAAGGTGCAATGTCGTTATTTTCCTCTGGGGGGCAGTATAATATTACAAATGTATCGTTTCTGTTATTTCTTCATTAAAACACACAATTAACTCAGTTAATCGACGGTTAAGTGACCGAACGTTATAGATAAATATTTAATTTTTGTTTACACAACTGTCCAACTGAATATGTCCATCTTTGTTTTAATTCTTGAATTTTAAAGCACACTGCAGCCATTATAATCGCCTTAATTCATATGATAACTGACTGCTACCCAACAATTGCCTTTTTGTCGGTTACACGATGCCTTCTTGTGCAGATACGTAGAGGGACCCGTTAGAATCCACTCTATGCATTTGGCCCCCTGCCCCAGTACATTTTTCCTTCTTCCAGTTAAAGAAGCACTTAACTGTGCGTTCATCTTTGGTTGGCCACTAAATTGTCCTTATAATTGCATTATGGTGTCCGCTCTGTAGTTCTAGGGTAAACATGCCATAGGGCTATGATGAGGTATATTTTTGTAACTACAGCTCCCTTTATGATCAGGCAGACGTTTGCTGAATTGTGACTGTCTAAAATCTATTTATTCTGCAACCGTGACTGAGCTGGATATACATGAGTTACCTCACTGATTGAACTATATGTTAGGAAGCCTCCCTGCTTTATATGGAGCCATCACGGCTATTTTGGAAGCAGGAACTCACCGGGTTTGGACCTTCATACTGTACAAAGTACAGTTAGATGAAACTGCAGCTCTTCTGTTAAAAACAACCTGTTTAGTTAATAAGCAACTTTGTTGGAACATAATTTAGTGACCAATTTGTCCATTTCTTTTATAAGCAACATTTTCACTAAAGCAATATAATAACAAAGCTAGATAAAAATATTATTACTTTTAATTTATATCATTCTGTTTCAGCTGTTTTTAGAAAGTTGTTGAATGCATATTTTTTTAATCCATGAATTATTTTCATATATCTGGCAAAAAAAATCAATTTTGCTTAATTTTGAGCCCCTATTTGACAGCCATTATATGAAGGAGTATATGAATTGTGAATGATGGCTTGTAGGATATCATCAGTAACGGTAATATGTAGGGAACGGGAAGATGCTTCTTCCAAACCACACCTAGGATTCCTGTAAATGATAGTTTCTCATACATGTTTGGTATCCCATATCTACATTTTACGGTTGGGAGCTTCTAAGCCAAACCATATATATATATATATATATATATATATATATATATATATATATATATATATATATATATATATATATATATATTAGCTAGCAGTTAGATCTCTTTATAATATCATCCATGTTCTGTTCTGTGTCTTGAGCACCACAGGTTTTGGACAGGGTCGCTTCTTTGGCGGGGTCTTTGCTTCTTGTGGTCGATTTCTTTTCTGACACTATTGTGACATTAGTGTCCACCAATAGCAGAAAAAATGGGTGGCTATATGGCAATTCTGTATTTTCTGTTATGTCATCGTGGAGTGCAAATCTCCAGATTATATAAAGAATATGGAAGGTGCCTGCAGAAGTGACGTTGGACAGATGCACAGGGCAGTACAATCAGCCCTGCCAAGAACAAACTATTTGACCTCTGACACTAAAATTATTGCTGATAAAGGCTTTGCTGCCCCTAACATGGATGTGCTGGAAAACCTGAGTCTCATTCAGTCACAGTGATATTCTCGCATTTGAGTTACATTCTCGCTTTCCCTGGTCCATGAGACTGGTTCACAAAAATACATATGACTCAATTTGGCCTTGGTTTATGTTTTATAGGAGAAATACTTAACTAGGGTGGTGTTTTTATGACATATACCGTGGTTCATCAATGACTTTTTACATGAGTATAGGATCCTCAAGCTGTTCTGGCAGCTGTCAAAGTTTTACTGTTTTGTGTAATGGTTTCTATTTAAATAAATATGGGGAGAACCATAACCAATTAGACCTTTAAATGAGGCTGTGTTGGGGAAATCACGAAATGCGAAGGACTTGAGAATAATTGTGGACAATAAACTTAGTAACAGTATTCATTGCCAGTCAGTTGTAACTGGTTGTAAGAGCATCGTTAGTTATTACACGTTGACCCAGCGAGAAATCAGATTTTAGAGTTAAAAAGCATTTTGTCCCCTTTTTGAGGCACAAATGGAAATCGCTTCAATGTGGGGGTTTTGCCTTCTGGATTAATATTGGGTTGAACATGGTAGACGTGTACCCCCCCAACCTAAACTATTATATTGCCTTGTAATTCTGGTCATCTTGAATTGTCTTACGAGAAAATAATGTCTAGTGAAATGGGCACTGGCAGCAGATTTTCACACATATATGCTTATGATATAAGAAAGCCTATATAGCCTTTTGCTTCTACAGACACCACAAAATATAGCACAGCTTGTGCTCTTGATATGCAATGGCTCTCTGATCACACTGCTCTTTAATCCAGAAAGTGATCCTGCAAGACACCGAGCCATCTGCTTCTGAATCTGCCCCTCCTCTCCTAGCATTGATACTTCAGTCTTGTTGCCCAAGGGAGCAGTTTGTAAATTAATCTGTTATGGTTGCAGAGGGAGTAAGTTGTCTCTGTATGTTTTGTTAACTGCCCATCTCAGGTTTGTGCACATCATTTCCCTTCTTCCCTGTGGGACGAGTAAAACCTTCTGTGGAAAGTGGGCTGCCTGTGCGAGATTCCCCCCCTCCACCAGACACACACACAAACACACACACACCAACCCTTCCATGTCACAGCATCGTTTTCCTCTGCTGTTTGTAACCCCCCCCCCCCAATCTCTGTCATCTGCCAGAGAAATGCAGGGATTTCGGCCAGGAGAACGCTTCTCCTGGGGGATCCGTTGCTCTCCAACTAATTGAATTATGGGTTTGGTGTCAGCATGGTAGGAATACAAATCAAAGCAGAGAGGGAGGAGGAAAGTACTGACAAAGGCATGGGAGCAGTTAGCCAATGATAGAAGTGGTGGTGTAATATTATTAATAAAACCAAAGTTCTAAGCCATCAAGGTGTCCCTATAACATTCTACAGGTATACTTTCTTCAATGACTTAATTTTCAGCCGTTTCATTCCATAAATAATGGAGTAAGATGATTACTTTATGTAATTTTGTTTTCCTGATTAACGGGGGTTGACTAATTTGGTGTGGATCTAGCCAGCCCCAAAAAATGTTGGTGTCAGCTTTCTTACACAATCGTATCTTTATTTTTGTCATATACTTTAAAGTATACTTTAAAGGTATATCTCTCCTCTCCCTTTTTAAGGTATGCTCCACAATCATAAATTCCGTTAATATAAAACTATATGATCATAATTAAGAGGAATGTCTCGTTCTAATGATAGTAAGGAAATATAACACATATAATAATAATATATGCAACAAATAATAGAAAATGTATTGGTCAATCCAATGTATGACTCAAAATCCGTTTAAAAAAGAATTGGTAAAATAGTGAAAACATTAATCCATTTAATAAGCTAATTAATACATTAAATAGTAAATCACGTTAATTCATACACATTAAACACACAGACTTTGACGCTATACGTCCGCACACTAACACTATACGTACACTCGCATAGACTGTAGCACTGTACATACACAAACAATACAGTACACACAATGACTCCAGCATTATATACACATACAGTGACTCTAACGTTACAGTACACACATACACTTCTCCCCCTTCTCTCTTTTTACCTGCACCCACCTCAGCGCCCCCCAGGCACCAGGAAGCGATGTGTCAAGGTCTGATTGATTAAACCCTTAATGACCAATGATGTGCTGAGCACGTCACAGAAAAATGGCCAGTTACTGACTGATGACGTGCCTGGCACGTCATGGCATTATAAAATTAGAAAGGTATGAAAGGTCACTTTAGTAACTTAAACGGTGTTGTATGATGCCTCAATTTCAAGGTATTCAGCCACAACTAAAACTGCCCCGTTTGGTCCCCTCCCCGGAGCGTCAAAGTCCTCCATATACAATTTGGCGGCGGATGCCTGCTTTAAAAGAATTTAGGAGGGATTACATGACCCCCCTGCTATTTTTTGCACCAGAAGGTATGCTCACCCGAACACATTTCCTGGCACGTGATATACTTACTGGTCGTTGTTGGGCTAACCAGACCAAGCAGCCAGTTTGGTTGCTAGAATCATAGAAATCTCTTTTTAAAGAACATACTCACAAACTACATTAATATCCATTCTTCTTGGGTGTGGGTGTCTGGTACGTTAAACTTCCCTTTAATCGTATATTGGAAACATTGGTATTAAATCTGACTGTAGTGACGTGCATGCACAGGTGCACATACGCTAAATATTACACGATTAGACTTAACCATATGCTAATATTAACTACTGGAATATTACCTGGGTAGGGTCTATCTCTGGTTAGACGGTCACTGTCCCAGATCTGATTACTAGTGGTAGACGTTTCCACGCTCTCATTTACACAAACTGTAGATATCTCTCTGCTTGTACTTGTGGGTTGATAAAATCCCTTTTCCTGTGCTGTCCATTAACAGATTAGAATGCAGTATTTACTGGCATTGAATAAGGTTTATAAGAATCATTATAGGCACTTAAGGAGTTACAGTCCTCCTCGCCTCTCCCTACTTTCCCTATGCTCTTCACATCCAACCTGTGGCTATAATTTTGAGTGTTTATTGCCGAGCTCTTGGCTTCTAATATTCAGGTATGTAAATGAGCAACATGAGCAGACGCACATTTGCATAAAATAACAGCGCCATTTAGCAACATCTGTCACAAGGGATGTCTATGGAGACCGCACAGCTTTATTGTTTTCTTTCCCCTCCCAGGGTTGTGTTGGGCTCTTTAGTCCACACACTATCTTTCTTTATTTGGAAAGTACAAAGAAAGACGAGTAGAAAAGGATAAATGATGATGAGGGTTGTTAACAGCTCCTGTTCAAGGATACACCTTTAGGACGCTGGGAATAAGGTGATCTGTCGTGTTGGGGGTGAGAGGTTGTACAGTAAGAACAGGGTGATTGTTATGTGACAAACACAGAACTAAAGAATTGGTTGATCCTGTTCTGGGAGTCTACAGGAATGACTGGAAATGATGATCCTGCGTAGAATTATCCTTTTATATGAAGTAGCATGTGAATTAATTTCTGATGAATGCTTCACTGACATGAGACGAGAGCATAATGATTTGTTCAATTTTTCCTTAGTAGGCTTCCTGGAATTTTGAAATAGAATGGGGTTTTATTGACTAATGTGTGGGTTTTCAGAAAAGTTGTAATGTCCACTGACAAACTCGTTACATTGTGAAGGCCCCGCCTCAGCAAGTTCCGCAGCAGGCCCTGTAAAATGCATAGTTCAACCAATGATGTGACTTGCAAGAAATCTCAGTGATTAACATTGTATTATAAAATGCCAACTAAGTTCCTCCTGCAACCTTGGCCCTTTATAAACGTGTCTGCCAGATCTTTCTTTAATGAATAAACTCTAGTGAGGTTACGCTGGCATTCAGATCAAATATGACATTGGCTTGATGAATAGGCTCTGGTAAGTCAGTGGCGGTAAGTTTTACCAGCAATGTACATGGCACTGCAGGCAGCGTGTGCAGACATACTCCTTGCCGCCATGTTCTTTGCTAGTGCCTGTTCACCTGACGTTGCTGCTTTTTATATCCTGCTTTCTGAGAATTTACAGTTCTGCATCATTATTTATTACCCTGTCTTCCTGCTGCAGATAGACACTTGAAATATGGCCCTGGCTGTCATTGGTAATGTGTTGTGTGTGTAACATTCAACAATCAACTTCTGCAAGAAGAAAGGAAGCATATTATGAAGTAAAGGCATTGAATAGTTTGCTGTTGACCATGAAGATGCTTTGATGCCTCCCCCCAAAATTACATTGTTTTCCTTAAAATACTAGTTATATATTCCTGATGTGAATAAAAAGTAGAATAATGAGGCACTTTACAACAGATTGTTACATCATGTAGATTTAGTAATTCAAATCCTTGTAAAATTAAAGGGGGCAGTTTAGTGTCCCTGACACCCACACTAAGGAATTGTAAAGTACTACTGCTTTAATATGCGCTCTTCAAATGACATAAAAGCACTTACCTGACGTAGAATGTCCACCCTGCAATTGCCTTCTTCGTCCGTGATGTGAGAAAACGTTAAAGGGACAGCTATCATATTCTGTAAAGTGCATATGATGACTGGGGTATCCCTTTCCATCTGGGTAGTACTTGGTGGGGAGATGGAGGCTTATGAGTGCAATAGGCATGTGTACAGACATAGCAGACTGCGTGACACACACCTGTTGGGCAATCCAGTGTATGCGCACGCTTCAGTATATGTACATATATGTGATGATACATTCGAATGGTGGTTAACGCTTCTGTAGAAGCACACGGTAAGCTCTCGAGGGGGAAGCATCTCAATCTGTTTAGATGCATTTACATCGAATGGTACCCTTCATAAAACTGTCCCTGTTGTTATTTTTTAGGTTTGTATGGATAAAATAAGTATTGTTATAAAAATCCAACAATTCCTTATAGTTTGCATTTGAAATGGTATATCACATTCTAGACATCTATTTCAAGAAGTGGGAGAGAGGAATAATATAGCGGTTACAAATTAAGTGATTGATAACCAGCAATGTATCCTTCCATTTGTCCAGCATGGCATTATTGTAATTGCTTCATGTTGCAGTGGAATGTACCTCTACCTGATTTGTGTTTGTGTGTGTGTATATATATATATATATATATATATATATATATATATATATATGTATATATTTTAATTATGTGAGGCTTAGGAAAATGTAAAAAAAAAAAAAAATTATTAGTAGAATAAAGTCCCTTTAGTTTTAGATTAATGGAATTCTGATCACATGTATTGGTGCGATCACATGCCATTCCCAAAACTGAATCTTATGATGATTGCCTAGCAGCCTTTCTTCACCCGTCTAGTAATTTATTCTCCTTTTTATAAATCTGCGTTAGATTTCTGGCAGTATATAGATATCTGTGGATGAAGCATATGGATTATTGTACGTTAAGCATAAAGAGCCATAGAAGATAACCATTGAACCCATCTAGTGTTATATCAGCAGCTTATAATTAAAACCAGTAGTACTATTGTCCTGACCAGTTATGGTGACTGTGGATGTTTGAGGAGCTGTATGTATTCTAAAATGTGTTTCTGTGCCAGTTGCCGCATATGTTTCTTTATTGTTATTTTGGCTCGTCTGAAAGAGTTAATAATTTGTTGAATTTATCCATAAACTTTTTCCCAATATGTCTGCTACCACCAGTTTTTATTTCCATGAGAAGACGGGCACGTCCGCATTTACTGCAGCCTCTAACAAGCCTCGTAGAGCTGGTTCTGCGTGTACCAAGTCCTGTCACACTCCATTAATGTCTGCTGAGATTCCCAAGCAGGGAGCGAAGGCGGCCAGCTCGTTCAGAGAAATCCGGCAATGCTGAGATTCTTAATTCGCTCTTCCCGCTGCCAAGGTGTGGGGAATGCATCAGATGCAGAGCGCGCCCGTCTCATAACCCTGGATCCAACACGGAGTGCTCCTGCGTTCAACGTTCTCACACCGCCTGTTATATGCGACTCTCTCCTGTTAATAAGTAATACTTTGCGTTAACCTAAACAAATGTCATTTTAGTATTACTAAACTTTCAGGTTACGGAATTGGCAGCTCGATAAGATTATTAGCTTTAGGCAGCATTGATACCCACCACACCGGGAAATCCAGGAAAGATGTTTCCTCTTCTGCAGTCTCTGATTTGTCATGTACCCCAATAAAAATGCCTGGATGTTTAATTCAGTAGTGGGCACATCTTTAACTCTGTTATGGACTGTATGTTTTGCAGTCACCTTATGGTAATGCACTGTGTGTAGGTGGACGCTGTATGTATATATATATATATATATATATATATATATATATATATATATATATATATATATATAATATTACACCCCTAAAGTAGAATGTAGCAAGGAAGCAGCCATTCTGTTTACTGCAGCTTTAAGCAAGAAAATAAATAAAACCCCCTCTTTAAAAGTATGCCATGGGACCTTTTTTGATATTACTCATATTGCTGGGCTGTGATATATAGACCTTTTACCATTAATTCAACTAAAATCTTGTATGAGGGATAGTATAAGGAATACAGATATTTATGGTGTTTTGTACATTTGGCTTCAAAAAGGATCAATATCGTCGTGGAGGAGATTACCTCTTTCTTGAACATATTAAATTTGAAGTGACTGAACGCAGTGAAGTCATTGATTACTGATAGAAGATCAATTTGATTTGTCTACCAGTGGGAGCTGAAAAGTAAAGAAGTTTAGAATATCAGCATCACTGTTGGGAACGTAGTTACAACTTAAAGGGAGAGTACCCTGGTAGAATAAATGTAAAGACCGTTTTCAGCCTATATTTGTGGGAGGGGTCTCGGAGTATTTATACCCCCTTCAGGACCCTCTTCTTTAGGGCGTTTCGTTAGCGCTCTTCCCACCTGCCCCCACCCAATTTCACGCTTTCTGCTCCCTTCAGTCTTTATTCTCTATATTCTCTCGTTCCCATCCCTCTTCCTTCTCCTTTCCCAGAGGTAGACCCATATCAAACCTAACCTACTGGGGGGGGGGCATTTTCGGGGTCTAGGCACATTTCAGACCCACTGGATGTTCACTCATGCTTTACCCCCTACCACAAGTATATTTTAAACCTTACATGTAATGTACATAATAAACAGGAAGAAATGTGGCGTGAAGCCTATATTTCCTAAATTTCCTTTATCTGTACACCTGGAAACCATCACCTTAGGTAGTCAAGTATAACACACAAATATTGCTGCACCGGATCCAGCCAAGATATAGTCCAAAGAATTATGTGATGCCTTCTAATAGCTGGCCATTCCTGTAGTAAGGTGGGGAGTCACATAACCTTTTTCATATGTAAAGCTCAGCATGTGTCGCACGCAGATACATTCAGTGATAGAACGAGAAGGAAAAGTCCAGGAGAGGAGGAGACCTGTGATGTATAGAGAAGCGTTTTCAGGCCTTTATATTCTACGAACAAATCAGAATTTTAATGCATCTTTTCTTGACCATTTTATACATGTTTCCCTCAGTTTCACATGTAATAATTGTTCCCCCTTTCTTAGGGTACTGAAAGAGTATTATGTACAAAAAGTGACCTCTCTAACATTTTGTATAACACCCGCACATATTGGTTAGGGGTTACAGGAGAGCTTCCTAGTCTTTTGAGTGGCAGCACTGTGGGTTGTTATGATTGAATGTTTCTATGTTTGGTTGCTTGTTTGCTGGATTTGTGTCTTTGTATGTATATCTGATCTATGAGATCTCATACGAGGCAGTGCTCATGGCCTGTAGGTTTGTAGACCTGTCAGGACAAGGAAGTATTCTTTCAGTACCACTGGGGTGACTTCTTTATCTTACTGTACTTTAATCCTTTTTTTTTTTTTTTTTAGGAATCTGAGGACAATATTGAGAATCGCAAAACCACGTTTGGAGGTCCGGTGGTCAGCTGTCTTTACCATGCTCAGGAGACCCTCAGGTAGTTAGAGATATTTATCCATTATTTGATATAATCTTCATCAATTCCTAAACCTGTCTTGCACCTTATTCACTGTAATGAACATTGTCTCCATTTTGTTTTGTATTCTGGCTCCTTGATTCTCTTCGTATCACAGGTCTTCGCATACCATTGTGCCACTTGTTCCCCCTCTTCTCTTGCCTGTTAGGCTTTGCAGTAATCTATCAGAATTGAATTAATCCTGCTCACTCGGGCAGCCATCTGTCCTCTCCTCTCCGCTCAGGCCCGACTAGTTCCACCAAGGATGATTGATGGGCTCTGCAATTGATTAGTTGCTCTGCCAGATAAATGGACTGTTTTGGCATGAAGTGTCACAGGTCAGTTTGTGTGGTCAGGCAGTTAGACTATTGCTTTTAAAGAGATGTGCACAGACTCTGATTCCATATGAAGCACAGACATGACATGTTGGTTAGTTAGGTGTTTGCAAACACTGGTGAAGCATCTGTTACAATAAGGCATTGGAATTCTTCAGGTTAATTTCTGTATAAGCAGCAGATGAGCCAGATACCTGCTCGACCTTAGCCTCTAAACACCAGTTCATGGTTTATTGCACAGTTTAGTGCGTTGTTTAAGCCTGTGGCACCAAGATCTTTAAAGTGTGACATCCAAATTCTGATGTATTGATTCCTTACTTATTATACATTCATTTATACCATGCACATTCGCACACATGACACATGTGATTCCTACCACTATACATGTGCACATAGTATGACTGGCAAAACACTGCTGGACGCTCCAAGAGAAGGAAGTTTGAAAGACTGCGTCACTTGTAGCACGTTAGTGAAATCGGACAAACGTTGATGAACATGCACCTGTAGACTGACAAAATGATTAGTCCCAATTTTGTTTAAAAAGCAGGCTTGCGGAGCGTGTTGGCACAGCGTCTGTATGCTTCCTTTACAACTTGGCAAATGCAGGCCAAGTGTGTGCCTCGCTATCCCCTAAGGTACCATTGCTCCCCACCACAATGTGTTCAGCGCTGAGCTCACACAGCCATAGAGCAGCTCAGCTGGTGTGAATAATTGCATGAGCGCAGGGTATGTGTAAGCTGCACACCTCAGGGATTGCAGCCCCCCTCTGCCCGTTCTACCCCATTCTTATGAAAATGATCCCTCTCGCACCGCTGCCTAATAACACTTAGCAATTAAAAGCTCAGTGCACGACGGAGGGCTGCGGACGCTGCTCTTAATGAGCTTTTGCTGCTCCTGGCCCCTTAGTGCCATTGCTCATCGGCTGATTAAAGACTGAAAATAATTACAGGTGAAGTGACTAGCTCCCAGGAGGATGAAGTTGTTTTAGGGCCTTCACTTCTCTTTTGCATTTTCAGTCCTCTTGCCATTGCAAGGTCCAAGCTCCAGTCGATCTCAACTCAGGAAATGTTTTGTTTGTATTCTTATATTGGGGGGTATTTTTTCTCTTTTTTTTTTTTTTTTTCTTTTTTTTTTCCACGATGGTATAGATTTAGATAAGGCAGAGTTTCATTGTGAGTAAATTGACTTTAAATGTCTAAGTTGTTTGTTTCTCTTTCATCCATTTGCTTCTTACTCATCATTAATGTTCTTGCAGTTTACAGAAAGGTGGCCACTTAATCGGGTATGCCATGTGTATTTGTGTGAACAATCTCTCTTTCTTTAGGGAGGAAGATAAGGACATATTTGATTACTGCAGAGAAAATGATGTCACTCGTGTATCAACCTCTTTGGCTTCTGGGGCTGTTGATGTGTCTATGAAGGATGACGAGGTGGGTACTACTACCTTATCAAATGCATTCATTGTCTTGGACCCTATTTAAATGGTTTGCTCTTACTCTTTCTTAACGTGTCCCTACAATCTAATGCCTGTCTGCCTGGTTTGTGAAGACTTTTGGAGACCCTCGGGTCTGATCAGGGACAGCACTGGTTCAATGTAAGTTTTGCTGATGTCCCTTGACACATTGAAGTTGTCTGTGTGGTTTAGGACACTACTTTATACTCCATACATAGCTGCACACAGCACAAGTTGGTCAATGCAGGTACCAGCTACAGTTTACACACCCCTGTTAAAATTGGGGTAGGTTGGCAAGACGGAAGCCTTTTCTTACAAACAAAAACATCCAAGCTCGGCTGAAGTTTGCAAAAAAAAAACATCAAGTCCCCCAAAAGAACGTGGGAAAATGTTATGATCTGACGAAACAAAGGTTGAACTTTTTGGCCATAATTCCAAAAGGTATGTTTGGCAAAAAAACACACTGCACATCACCCAAAGAACACCATACCCACAGTGAAGCCTGCTGGTGGCAGCATCATGCTTTGGGGCTGTTTTTCTTCAGCTGGAACCGGGGCCTTAGGGTGGAGGGAATTATGAACAGTTCCAAATACCAGGCAATTTTGGCACAAAACCTTCAGGCATTCGTTAGGAAGCTGAAGGTGAAGAGGAAGTTCACCTTTCAGCATGACAATGACCCAAAGCACTCATCCAAATCCACAAAAGCATGGCTTTACCAGAAGAAGATTCATGTTTTGGAATGGCCCAGCCAGAGCCCAGACCTGAATCCAAATGAACATCTGTGGAGTGATGTGAAGAGGGCTGTGCACAGGAGATGTCCTCACAATCTGACAGATTTGGAGCGCTTTTGCAAAGAAGAGCAGGCATATATTGCCACGTCAAGATGTGCCATGCTACTAGACTCCTGCTCAAAAAGTCTGATTGCTGTAATAAAATCAAAAGGTGCTTCAATAAAGTATTAGTTTAAGGGTGTGCACACTTATGCAACCAGGTTATTGTGAGGCCCCCCCCTCAAAGATTTCATCTTGTTTTGCAATGTAATCGTTCATATTATAGGCCACATTAAAGGTGGAAAAAGTTCTGACATGATTTATCTTTGTCTCATTCTTTAACATCACAAGAACCTGGCATTTTAACAGGGGTGTGTATACTTTTTATATCCGCTGTGCTGCTCTCAAAGATATGTAAGAAGGTAGCAGGCATAAATACATGAGAGAGACGATCTTGACAACAAATTTAGAAGAAAAAAAAAAGTGATAAACCTTGTCTTTATTTGTATGTCTTTGCCTAGAATTTGGCAGTTTTGCACTTTTGTGAATGCCTATATTTCACACTAATTAGTGCAGCCTGCACCAAGGCTGTATGCTCCGGAGCTCTTGGCTTGAACATTCCAAGTGCCTCCCGCTGTACTTTTGTCAGCATGTTCAAGTGGAGACGTAATTAACAATTCTTAGCCTGAGACACAGGGAATTAATGTATGCAGAGAGGGGACATTGCTCTCACAGCTGGTATAAGGCTAACAGATTTTTCAGCAATGAGATCTTGGCTATGATGCCTTGTGTCTGACCATAACCTCATTCCTCTGTCACTAATGCCACAGCATTGATCAACAAGTGTCCACGTATTAAAAGATAAGCTCCTAGAACCTGCTTGCACTTGCTGCAAAGTTCTTTAATGTTAAAATACATTCAGTGTCTTTCTGAGCAGTTAATTGGCTGTCATATCCAAATCCATTTTTACAATTGTTTAGCAATAGTTGATTGGTCAGGATCAGGTTGATTTTATGTGAACTGGTGCATGCAGCGCTCAGTATGTGGAAGCCATACAGTGTATATGTGTATTTCTATATGTATATCTTAATGCTCATTTGAATGGGAAACACATTATATTGTACTCTGCACTATTTAATTTCTCTGAAGATGGTGTAAAACTCCTTTATAGACAGCCTGGAACCCATTGTCATCTACTTGTGTTTTTTTAGGGTCGAAGCCTTCTTCACTGGGCTTGTGACAGAGGCCATGCTGAGCTAGTGTCACTACTCCTGTTCCATAATGCTCACATCAACATGCAGGTAAGGAGGACAGCAGATCCGTCTAAGCCCTAACACCATTCAACATGGTCAGCTGAGGGAAAATGACAGATAGGACAAATACCTTGTCCAGTGCTTTGTCTGTAAAGTATGATGCCGTTTTAAAGTATTGCAGTACTGGATTTAGTCATCTTATATGTGAGGATTTTAAAGAAATGGTCCTGTCTGTTCTTTTCACTAATTTAATTACTGGGAAAAATGGAGTCCCAGTAGTTTTCCTGTGTTCTGCAAATGCCTGTTGCTGTTACCAGAGTTTACTTCACTTTTAGGTAAAAAGGGATAGCACTTTGCATGAAGCCTGTTATCCTGTTTGGAATCTTATGGCCAAATTATGTCCACTTTGTCATGTAGAATTTGTGTCCTTTACTGATCATTATGTGTTGGATATTTTTTGAAGGAATTAAGCAACAGACCTGTAATTTATTCATGTCTTGTATAAAATGAATGTTACAGGAGGAGCACTAATAGAAAGTAAGAAAATTGTGTTCAGAAAATGGCATGCCTCAGGATGGAGGGGACCAAAACTTAAGGTGGACATTGGCTGGGGTGTACAGCTGGTGGATGCTCTCAGAGGAAGACAAACCAGATAATAAATAGCAGATCGCATATCTCCGCTGGGAGAGATTCTCACAAACAACATTATTATTGAACGTTCAATCCATTGCCAAATCCATCTCATTACTGACAACAACCTCCGGACGAGACGTCCTTTGCTGTGAGAGACCTCCAGCCTTTACTAGAGAATGGCTTCTAGAGTTTTATTTAAACCAAGGGTGTTTCATGTGTCTGCTGTTTAAAAATAACGAAATGTGCTGCATTATGAGACACGTCAGGCCAAACAATAAGAAACTGCCATAGTGGTAAATTAACATAATTATTTTAAATTTATTTAGACACTGCAGTTTTGTGTCTCTCGTGGCTTGTATAAAATAAGGGATCTGTATTACTGTACCATATGAAGGTGGCTGGCATCAACATGTTTAAATGCGTTTGTGCCCCCAACATTGTCTTTTTTTTTTTTTTTCTTGTTTCAATAGTTTTTCTACTCTTTGCTTTTAATTTTGTAATTACAAAGTATGTCTAGTAATGGAAAGCTAAATGTTTAAACTAAGTATTAGTAGGGTGACACACATACACACACACTACCAGTTGGTATATAATTTTAGACAAGCAAGTGATGTCATAACGGTCAGGTAAATTGGTATTGGCAGAGTGCGTGACTGATGCCACATGCTGTCTATCAGTCAGGATCCAAGTCTGTTCTTAAGACTGGCTAATGTTCATGGCGGGAGGGGTGAGGGATTCTTGGTAACGGTAATGAGTGCAGGCAGAGTAAGCCACGAGGTCAGAACTCCGGCTATATTGGATTCAGATTCATAAGTTAATTGAGGGCAGAATCCCCCCACCCTTTACTGCTCTCACCACAGATCAATAACCATAAATATCTCTCCCGAGGGACACTACTCCACCTCCCATCTCTATACCTTCCCACTGTGCAGTCCGGCTGGGCCAGGCCTGCAGGTAGGAGGCAAGCCGCGGCCCGCTGATCACTACAGTATAGTTCCTGGGACAGCGCTACAGCTTATATCAGGTGTTTATCTGTAATGCAAACAGGTGCTGTCAGTGTAGCGAAACTTGTGTATAGGGGCAAAGCAAGCTATTCTATCTCTCAGAAGGGGAGAGGTGAGTGCAGCCGTGGCCAGAATGTGTAACTTGTGTGCCTTTAATCTCTACAGAAGGCGTGAAATTGCGTGAGTTAAAGGAACATGGGCCTGCTATGTGATTTGGGTGGGTTGAAGGACACCCTGGGATTAGTGTGCTTAGGCATGTTTCTGCTTCCTCCCTGATTGGCAAGGTTACTGCTGAGAGACTGCAGCTTTCCCAGCTGATTTGATTAGACCTCCGGCTTTATCCCTGCTCTCCCCCCTCTCTCCTCCTCCCAGCACCTTCTGATCCTTTTAGCACAGACCCTCACTCCAATAACCATTGCAGCTTCTTATGCTCTCCTTTCTTCAAGCTCAATTCTGACATTTTACCAGGAAGATTATGAAACCCTCAGAGAGGATTAGCAGATGATGGCAAAACATGCGCCGTGACACTCCTTGCAAATGTCTTAAAACCCACAGCTTCTCTTTTTTTTATTTTATTACACTTGGTCCCACGGGAGGCAAATATCCACTAGATACAGCACACTAATGGCACTGTAATTCTAAATGTGTGCTTTTTGCAACCGTTTCCATAAACCAGTCTCAGTAACCGGAATCTAGGACCTGTATGCTGGTCCTTGCAAACACTTCTTACAGATATGGGAGATTGAGCTACTTTGACTTTCCGAAGCTTATGATTCCAAGGGCTGACAATTGCCAATCGATGCGGCAGCATAATGCTATCTCTGCAATCCTCCATATTATTAATCTGTGAGAGCAGTTTACTGGAATGTCCAGTCAACACAAATATCCCTTAATACATAGGTATAAGCTAATCAGCATATGTACATGGAGTTAAAACACAGGCCACCATATAGGAAACTTGGTTACAAGAATGCACTTTCATTTACTTGTGACATGGAAGTGTAATGGTCTAATGACTGTCCACTGTGCTTAAAGTGGGAAAGTCACAGTAAAATGTGCCGTGTAAAATGTGCCGTTCTTTACATAGAAAGAAGAGACTGAGGCTGGTAGATCTAATGTAAAGGAAGGGAAAAAATCAATAGTTCCTTGATGGGGTATCCATCATTGGCAAGTGACATTTTCATAATATGTGAAATTTCACCTGTATGCTGTGCTATTCACTTTGCTAACGAATGAGTAGGTGAAAACTTATCTTAACCAGAATATTAGAAAAAAAATTGACAATTATATTATGTGTATATATATATATATATATATATATATATATATGTATATACACATATATACACACACACACACACTGTTTTTGTGCAAATATAAGACGAGGCTTTTTTTTTCAGACAAAAAATACTCCTCGTCTTATATTCAAGGTGGTCTTATCAGACCTAAATAGAGGTCTGACTATAAGACTAACATCCAGATACCTTGGATCCTCCTCTCTGGTAGCTGGGGAACGTCTGCGCGATGCACGCAGACAACCTCCACTTCTGCCCAGCACTTCCGCTGGTGCTTCAATGATGGAGCACGGCGTTCAGATAGCAGCGGAGGTTGTCTACGTGCATCGCACAGACGTCCACCGGCTGCCTCCACTAGACACCAGGGAGTCTGAAGCACGAGGGATAAGTCTTGGGATGCACTGGTTAGTCTGGGGGGCAGAGTAGCATATAAGGGCTACCTATATTCTCTATTAGATTGAATTCTGGACTTTGACTAGACCATTCCAAGACATTTTAAATGTTTTCCCTTAAACCTCCGAGTCTTGCTTTAGCAGTATGCTTAAGGTCATTGTCCTGCTGCAAGGTGAACCTTCATCCTGGTCTCAAATCAATGGAACACTGAAACAAGCTTCCCTCAAAAATGTCCCTGTATTTAGCGCCATCAATCATGCCTTCAATCCTGACCAGTTTCCCAGTCCTTGCCAATGAAAAACATCTCCACAGCACGATGCTGCCACCGCCATTCTTCACTGTAGGGATGGTGTTCTCGGGGTGAGAGATGTTGGGTTTGCGCCAGACATAGTGTTTCCCTTGATAAGACTAAAATAGAGCTTTTTGGTTATCTGACCAGAGTACCATCTTCCATCTGTTTGGAGAGTCTCCCACATGCCTTTTGGCAAACGGCAAACATGTTTGCTTATTTGTTCTTTAAGCAATGGCCCAGCTCTGGGCTTAAAGTGGGACTATGGACAGATACTCCAATCTCTGCTGTCTTTGGTCTCTTTGTTGCCTTTCTGATTAATACCCTGCTTGCCTTTAGTTAATTATGTGACTTCCAAAGGTAATTGGTTGCATCAGATCTTATTTAGGGGCTTCATAGCAAAGTGGTTGAATACATATACATGCACCACTTTAGATTTTTTTTTTTTTTTTTTAGAAAAAGTTATTTTCTTCGTTTCACTTCCCCCAATAAAAATCTGTTAAAATCCAGGTCGTAATGCAACAAAAATGCCAAGAGGAGGGAATGCTTTTGCAAGGCACTGTATCTCTCCATCTTGTACTGTAACATATGTTTACATGATATTTGGTCTCCATCCTACTTAGAGACATATAGTGATGTAACATTTGTGGGTGGAGTTTAAACAACATATTTCTCAAATACATTTATGAACTTCTACTGTGTCTACTTTTTAATGCTTCTAACTAGACAGCCAGTTAGGAAAGGGGATACCACTTGCGTACAAAAAGTGCAAGTAAATCTTAAATTTGTGTATGTAAGTATTGGATTATAATTCTTTGCACAACATATAGTTGGCTTTCTGTGCTCTGCTAATGAGCTTATACTTTGATTTTGGATGATAAGAGTATTTCATCTCTTCTTGTAGAGATTTCACTGTCTGGCTGTTCTGGATAGTAGGGCGTTGTTTGGACTCTAAATACAGAGCCAGTGAATGTCACCAAAGGGTTAGCAGAAAGAAAGCAGCCACCTTGGGGCTTCCTGTAGTATTCAATGTGTCAGGGGGGCTGCACACTCTCTCTCTCTCTGGCTGTGGGGGTGTAATGGAGCAGCTTTTGAAATGTCTTTGTAATAGGATAAACGCAATGCTTTACTTCTGTATGGTAAATGGTCGCAATCCAATTTCAGTGATTCTATCAGCAAAGGCTGTACACTCTGTAGCCACAGGATGAAAGTTATTCTCTACTTGACCCCTCCACCTGCTGCAAACCCTACCGGGGTGTAGAGCATCATCTACTTAGTACTTCGCTATGTAAGCTAAACATCAGCCTTTCATGACACTGTATCTTCTCGTCGCGTCCCCTGTACCCCCAGCCAATTCATTTTTTGTTTGGCTCAGAGATCGGCATCATTCCCCAATAACCTCACCGAACATGCTACATAATCTCACTGCTAATATACCAGCCGTAATAGGCCTCCCTGCCTTTCTCCAAGCTTTGCTAATCCTTTGCGCACCCTTCATGTCCTCCACCCCATGGTGCTCCCTCCTCTGATATGGCACAGCCGGTCCTGAGCTGCGATTGTGCTGGCTTTATGCTTCAGATTATACAAAGCAGATTAACCCTTCTAAACCCCTTAGATTTTAATTATTTCTGTATGTATTTATAAAAGCTGCAGTCTGCTGTCCGCGCAACCCACCTGGCCTCTTCCTCCCAAACCCCCACTAAGTGTCCTGGATTTAGACAGCAGATTTAAGTGGTTTGTGGGATCTCAATGTATAGAGGAAGAGCCGTGTCCTTAATTCAGTTTTACACTTTTCATGTTACTTTAACCCTTTGTATATACACTATAACCTTTGACAACAATGGGGATTAACACAACCTTTTGTTGCTTTGACTGTTTTCATAATTTCTAGTTATTCTATCCCCTAAAGATTTTGCTGAAATGCCAGTAGCGTATTGTTTCTATGTGGTTTTCCTTAAAATCTGTAGCATCTCCGTGTTTTTAAACTTCCTTACTAATACGTCTGGACAAAATAATGGTTATGCAGTCAGAAGATACATTTCCAATTCCCCCAAATCCTTTTTATCCATCAAAGTTATAAGCCCTACTAATGATCTCTCCTTGTCTGTAGAGTCGTCCCATACAATTCATCTCTTAGCAGAGCAGTTATTGATGTTATATGAAAAATGTAATATTATTTTTCCCCAAGACTCTTAAAATTTGTTTCTCTTGTGGTTTCTGCCTTAATGACCATTTCAGATGAACGTTTAATGTCCGTAATGTTTTGTGTTTCAAAAATAAATAAATAACATTGTCTTGTAATATCTACTGGAATTGTGTATCGGAAATACTGACTTATAAAAGTCTGAAAGTTTTGGCAATTATTAACTGTTAAATCACGCTTCTAACACATCTTGCTTTTGAAGACCTGTTCTGGCTGCTGTTTTCTGTTTAACTTGGAACTCCTTCACCTTTTTGTGGCCTGATATGCACTATATGTAGCCCTCTTTTTATATGTCACTATATGAAGTGTTCATCTTCTGTTGCTTAATTAATGGTCATTCCGTGTTTTCTTATCGTTGTATGACTATACTACATCATACGCTCTTTTTGCAAGTTTCTGTAGAGCCTTCTGGTGCTTGATCTAGTTCAAACAACTCATTTGGAGGCAACCTCATGAACACAGGATGTGATTTAGTCATAGGTGATGTCATAGGTGATGTCATAGGTGATGTCATAGGTGATGAGGTTCCTGAAATAAGAGGATAAGATAACCTATTAAGGAATGTTTATTATTAGATTTAGTATGTTTTATATAGCTTTGTAGTAAAAGGTCTTTGCTTTTCAGGTTTTTTATTTTATTTTGTTTTTAGATTTTTGTTTCCTCACTTTTAAGTCCATTTGCTTAACTGTGAGCTGGCCATCACCAGAGGTAAAGGGTTAATTCAGAAGACCGTCCAAGACATTTGTTACCTCCAGTGATCCCATCAGGCACACGCTATTCATCTGTTGGGAGTTAAGATGTTAATCCAATCAGGCGCGTGTGGCCGGCATCAGATGCTAGGCTGTTCAAGGGCCAGTATCCCCCCCCCCCCCATCATCTGTCCCTCTCTCCCTCTGTCAGGTGGGATTGTGAAGCACTCTGTAGATTTGTGTATCTCTTGTATTCATTACCCTCCACATTCAGCCTCCTGGGACAAAACCTCTTAAGAACACTTGAGCTGACTTTTAACCAGTTCATTTCCACAGTCCCTACCTTCCACGTGTATTTGAACGTCTCGAATTCCTCAGTGATTGTGGACACAGATACTTTAAAATGTGTAAATATGAGGACATTAGATCATCATAATATGTTGTGTTTTAATATTTTTTGTAACATTTGTTGTAGGGAGTCAAACCCATACTACATATAAGTATTAATAGCATGGACATTCATGTGAATACAGTGTGAATAGTTTAAGGATATATATGGGGCAAAGTGGTAAATGTGCAGCAATAACCATGGAAACAGAATGGAATGCTCCAGTTGATTCCCGTACCTTAACCATTTACCACCTGAATTCCTCTTATAATTAACTCCCAGAGTATCCAACTATTGCCAATGATCTGGTCTTACAAAAATATAGGACCTTATTCAGCTAAAGACGCATACACATGCAATTTTACTGGCAATCTGTGTGTTCTGACACACGGTATTAGTGCAAGATTTATTCAGTGCCAATATTTTCTCTAATATCTTGGCCTGGTCAGCCTTATGTGTTCCTGTACAGCCAGTTTACAGAAGGTGGCCATGCTTTGTCATTTATTGACTTACTAATGCCTGGCCATCCTGATGATTCATTCCCCACCATCCAT